>NW_007377600.1:227819-274537 GCF_000475195.1 Diaphorina citri
GAAGAAGAGGAGGAAGAAGAAGAAGAAGAAGAAGAAGAAGAAGGAGAAGAGCGTCGTCATTGCTGGAAAATTATACGAAAGACGGTGATGTGTTGTGCTCAGAGAGTTGCCTGATCAAATAAAGAACGTGTTCTCGTGCTCTTAATACTATCTTTCCTAAATTATCTCTCATCTAAACTCCACATTCAATGGTAAATAGAACTCACACTGGTGTGAATAAAATGCTCGTTGAGGGAGCGAAAAAAGGATGTAGAGGGTGGCCCAGACGAATTTGCACTTTACAAGCAAGTGGCGCACGTTTTGCTGCAAATCTTCCATATCTTAAACGCAAATCTTCAATAGTTCATAATAATCCTCAAAAATGTCTTGTGTGCACAAAGACCGAAGAAATGATCTGACTTTAATATCAGTGGGAGATACTTCAATGTATGTGAAGATAAGTTAAAAATATTCAACATGATTGGTAATACTTTTTGTATGTCAATCTCTATCTCAGTGATAGATCATACATATAGGTAGATGGGCTTGGGGTTTTTGGCTTCTTTGGTTGGATATTTCAAAATTTGAAAGGATGATTTATTTACAACAGTTGTTTTTTTTTCTTTCGGAAAGCACCCTGTATTGTGAAAAAAACGTCGAGATATTTTCAATACACATTTGCAATTCTCCTGTGCTTAATGCACGTTTTATAAAATGTGGAGGAAGAAAAAGAAAGCACATAGAGTACAAACCTTGCACATACTTTGTGACCGCAGTGCTTCTGTGTACAATGAACTAAATTAAAACTTTTAATGAAAATCCAGAAGATTAATCTACTGACTCTGAGAATCAGGAGGAATTTCATTGGCTACGTGACATCCGTGGGACCTGAACCTTGCACATACTTTATGACCGCAGTGCTTCTGTGTACAATGAACTAAATTAAAAACTTTTAATGAAAATCCAGAAGATTAATCTACTGACTCTGAGAATCAGGAGGAATTTCATTGGCTACGTGACATCCGTGGGACCTTTTGGATGGTATCTACGGTTTGAAGGTCACAGGATCGATTTTCACTCTTGCACGGTTTAAGAAGTTTCTCCCTAATGGTTTTTGGGTTGCTCTAAATAGTCTAAATCACTTGTATGCTTTATGGGTAAGCTCAAAGTCTGTCTGAATTTAGATTCCTCTTTGCTTTTTCGAAAAAAAAATTGAAGTCTGTGAATTGTTATAAAGCCTTCCATGTCTGTTAAGTATACTGATGCTCCCCGTGAGTTCTCTGTAGATAATGTAAATATCCTATTGGACAATAAATTAAATAAATATTTTACTTTACCAGCATTTTTCAGCAGGAAGCTTTTGCCCTGCTCAAATCACTTGAATTTGAATCGTTTTCCATCATCGAGCCATGTCTATCTTTGGTCTTCTGATGACACTACCACTAAAGAACTAAACTTTAAGCTAATAATGCATTAGTATCTTAGAAGCTACCCTTACCACAGATAGTCTTCAGAAGTATTGATGATGTCTTTGAAACCAGGATGGTCCACGTTCGACTTGCTCAGAATTGAATAGAGTATCGCATAGAACGGATCATCTGCATCTGATATCTTCTTAGGTTGGCATTGGTGCTGAATCAGTGTAGAGTTGAATTTTTGTCCGTCATATTCTTGAAGCAAGCGGATGAACTGTCCAATGGATTCTTGAGAGGTACATTTCAACACCAGCAGGTCACTTTCAATGATGCCTCGGAGTAGTTTTAAATTTCCTGTAGAATAATGTAGATAAATAACAGGAAATTGAAGAATTCTTTTGAAACACCCGTCTTATAGCAACAGGAAGAGTTCCACTTTCTTTGGTTGGCGTGCTTTCGATCCTAAATCACAATTTTGAGAATACAGAGACATCAAAATTTGGAAATAAAGCAATTTCCTTAAAGATGTGAAGAAATAATATTGTTTTATCTTTTTCTGAATTTTAAAACTACTCATGTAGATAAGTAGGATATAGCTATAAGGGGAAATTTCTATCGAGCGTAATTTTGTAAATAATTGTTGACAATATTTTCCTACCTGATCGGAAGATGTAGTAAAGCAAGGCCCATATTGGAATATCATCATTGATCATAACTAAGTTTGAGAAGGAATTATCAAACTTGGACGAAGACGTCTTATGCAGGTTTGGTTTCAACACAATTTTAGTGAATTCCTTGGTCACATCGAATACGATCGCAGGGATGCTACAAGGTTCGTTCTTTTGAGTCATCCCTGTAAGAAGCAAGAGGAGATTATTGGTAAACAATAACGAAAATCAACAAAGTAATGTAAACTGTTAAAGATGTTCTTCATAATGGAAGCTTCAATGGTAGAATATTATAATCCAGCCAGCGACCAAAACAAAACTGTCTTCGCTTCAAAAGTACAAAAAAACCTGGCGTTTCTGATCATCAAAAATGTGTACATCAGTAATCCAATAATGACACCGGAAAATTGAACTGGTAGACACCACACGAAAAACACATCAATGTAGAAATACTCACTGAACATATAGGTCGAATATTTCTTCTCCAAAAACTTGATCGAGGGTTGAACCCACTCCATGCTGTTTCTATCGGAAAACTTGGCCGGTCGTTCTGCAGTATGGTCCAGATGTTCTTCAATACATTTGGCCATGGCCCACATATCTCTGACCAAAATATTGCTAACTTTGCTGACATTGGCGTGGAAGACTTTCACGTAGTTTTGTTCTTGGTTGGATTTCCTCTTGGCTTCTTTGCATTGGAGGAGGGAGTCAAAGTAGACCACCTCGTAAGTCGAACTGCACGCGAAAGATTCGGTCAGATCTGTGAAGAAGTTGAGGAGTGTTCAATATCTGCCAACCTATAACAAATTCGCCTGGATAAGTATGTAAAACTGTCCAAAAAGTTACCTTTAGCTTTATCAATGATTGGGTCTCCAGACCGATATTCATTAGTTGGACATTTATTTTACTTGTATTTATTAAAGTGAGGGTTTTATTAAATTCTTTTGAAATAAGCTGCTCCAGACACCGTAGTATTTCCTAGAATCCTAGCGACTGGCTGTTTCTAAGTTTCAGGGCTGACGCTATAGAGTAAGCTTTGACCTTCTCTCGCAGGAGCTCACCTAAGGTCTGCAAGTCTGACACAGGACTGTAAAGTGAAACTATTCCGGATTCCGGCCCTCTTTGGTTATCATCTTTTGGCTATTATCTAAACGCTTTTCAGCCCTATATGATTTTTCTTTCCCTCAAACAGGTTCTAATTTATTTTCGTCTTCTCTTGTTTCAGACATTCAAACTCCAGGCACGGGCTGTCCGCCGCCGGAACTGTCCCTGAATCAAACCCGCGTCCTCGCACGCCGCAATTCCACCCCTGACTTTCGAACGTTCTCCGAAGTCAAGTTCACGGCCCAGTTTCCGGGCCCTGGTTTTACCCACTACACGCGGCTTTGTAAGATCAAGTGCATCAACGAGAAGTGGGTGGGCCCACTGTGTCTAGGTGAGTTGAGGCATGTTTTTTTGTGAGATTTTCACTAATTATTTTAGTTGCGAGAAATGGGTTGAATTCCGTTCAGCTTATGAATCTGATTGCCACGCCAGTGCGGTGGGTGTAAACACCCCAAGACTACATGGGACAAGAACCAGTGCATATTGCATAACACATAAAAACGTTCATTCTAGTCGAAGGCTAGAGTCTAGTCAATCCCTATTACCATATATCCAAGAATTCGAAGCCATAGGTTGGTGAGCTGTGAGGCAAATGCTCCAGTCTGGACGAGCTCTAATGATCCCTTTTATCTAGCAAAGGTAGAAAAATATTTCCCCATCTTTTTCGAGATGTAACTCTTGTCTGTTCGAGTAATGATCGTGGCACAGCCGCGGGCTGCTTTGTTAACATACATGTTCCAAATACCAAGTGTAAGATCAAGTGCATCAACGAGAAGTGGGTGGGCCCACTGTGTCTAGGTGAGTTGAGGCATTTTTTTTTTGTGTGAGATTTTCACTAATTATTTTAGTTGCGAGAAATGGGTTGAATTCCGTTCAGATTATGAATCTGGTTGCCACGCCGGTGCGGTGGGTGTAAACGCCCCAAGACCACATGGGACAAGAACCAGTGCATATTGCATAGGTAACACATAAAAATGTTCATTCTAGTCGAAGGCTAGAGTCTAGTCAATTCCTTTTACCATATTTCCAAGAATTCGAAGCCATAGGTGAGCTGTGAGGCAAATGCTCCAGTCTGGACGAGCTCTAATGATCCCTTTTATCCAGCAAAGGTAGAAAAATATTTCCCCATGTTTTTCGAGATGTAACTCTTGTCTGTTCGAGTAATGATCGTGGCACAGCCGCGGGCTGCTTTGTTAACATACATGTTCCAAATACCAAGTCCCAGATACGATATGGAGGGAGGAAACACCCCCGAAGACAACTAGTTAAGCGAGCGAGAGACGACAGAGAACATAAAATAAAATGGAGTTTTCTCTCTGTCTTCGGGAAATGAAAAGTAAATAAAATTATTGGAAGAAGAAAAGAGAAAACGAGAGAAAATAATAAAAATGATGTTTGATAAAAACAAAGCCTGGCGAACAATAAGTAGAAGAAGAATAAGAAGACGTTACAATGTGTTAAAGTGAAAGGAGAGGGAGAAGCTATAAGTAGTGTGGAAAGGGAAGAAATTTCATAATAGAGAGAAAAACAACTTCGGGATGGGAGGGAGAGGGAGGAATGGAAAGCGGGGGGAGATTTCATGCTGTTTTGGATGGAAAAGTAGGAGCCTGTGTTTCTAGCTATTATCCTGCTGAAAACACTTTGCGTGAAAAACATAATGGCGAACGCCATACCAGAATGGGAAGTAAACACCCATGACATCGAATATAAGGGAAAAAGAAAGTGGGGGGGGGGGGGGGAGGGGGAATAAAATATTAAAGAAAAATATACAGTAATAAGCTTTCTTGACAACTTCAAGTTTCAAGTAGCTATGGCAATGGCATGAAAAGATGTAGGAATTCTGATCTTACTTGCAGAGGTGTTCCACTTACAGTACCCGGTCTGTCTGGCATATCGCATTTAATTTCCCGGACAGGTGTACATTTCAGGCAATTTGTCCTTTCTGTCTAGGTACCTATTTAGCCAGACACCTGCTAGCAGCCCAAGACTCGTTTCGTTCTTATTTGAACTCATCAGTTAGACATAGCTCTCAGGTGCTGACCAAGATTTCGGAAGTTGTATTTAAACCTTCAGAGATTGAAATATGAGGAAAGGAGAATCTGTGTTTCTATAGACGTTCCGTCTCCGGAAACGAACTTGAACATCAGAAATTGGCAACGTGGATGGCGTTAGGGTTTTCTTGCTCGAGGTTTTCTTCTGTGATGTAAGGTTATAATTATGTATTTTGTTGTGAGCGCCACACCTATATTAATTACCTACTTATTCCATATTGTCTCTGATTTCCGTTTTCAGATGAAGATGCTGAGGGCAAATACGAACCCATCCTACATGGCTGTCAACTGGGAGTTATTCCGTCACATTTGGTCGTCACCTACAACAACGTCACCCTTCATGTAAGTCATATCTTATATATCTTAACTATATCTTATCTGATCATGGTCATACATGTTATTACTTTCTATTACTATTTTTCATGGAATAATGTCTTTCTACCTATGGTGGTCTACTGGATATTGAACATCAAAGGTGGTAGACAAATTTTGAATTTGAGTTATTGAAGTCAACCAGCAAACTCCTTGAATATTACGCTATTTTTGAACTCATTATTTTGATCATGTACATGTAGGTACCTATTTTCGAATCCAGTAGAATTTAAGAGAATTGATTTTTGTGTCTTTTATGATGAAAATATAAATATTCCTATGATTTTCTATTTCTAAGAAACATAAATGACAATGTTCAATTCTTCATGCTAGAACAAATTGAACAAATTCAAAATTTTCTCAATTCCCAAAGGTATCGCCAAAGACAACTCTTCGAAAGAAAATGACATAATCCTTTCCGAACAAATTCAGCAACAATCAATGAGCTTTTTCAAGCAGTAATAAACAAGTAGCAACTCTAGCAAAATTACTCGTATCTCACCTATACCTACATTATTCCCACACCAGTTAGGGGAAAAAGAGAGGAGTGGGAGGAAAAAGAGTGGGTGTGGAAAAAAAAGGGGAGCACATTATGAAATTGAAAAGCATAAATTTAATCTTCTAATTTATTAAGTGCTCATGTGCGCCCGTTGTTCTACACAATTATTGTGCACAAAAGGAAAGTAAAAAGTCTGGAATTTAAATAAAACAATCGTAAAAACTTCTTGTGTAGTTCAGAACTTAACTCTCAGGGACAAAAAAGAAGAAAAAAGTCGAAATATAAGAAGAATGAGGAGGAGGTAGAAGGAGAAGGTGAATGGGAAGAAGTAGGTGTAAAAGAAGGAAGGGAAATAGAAGAAGAAGGAGGAGGAGGAGGAGAAGAAGAAGAAGAAGAAGGAGAATAAGGGGAAGAAGAAGGTGACGGGGGAGGAGTAGGTGGAAAAGGAGGAAATTTCATGCTGTTTTGGATGGAAAAGTAGGAGCCTGTATTTCTAGCTATTATCCTGCTGAAAACACTTTGCGTGAAAAACATAATGGCAAACGCCATACCAGAATGGGAAGTAAACACCCATGACATCGAATATAAGGGAAAAAGAAAGTGGGGAGGAAAAAGGTAGGGGGAATAAAATATTAAAGAAAAATATACAGTAATAAGCTTTCTTGACAACTTCAAGTTTCAAGTGGCTATGGTAATGGCATGAAAAGATGTAGGAATTCTGATCTTACTTGCAGAGGTGTTCCACTTACAGTACCCGGTCTGTCTGACACATCGCATTTAATTTCCCGGACAGGTGTACATTTCAGGCAATTTGTCCTTTCTGTCTAGGTACCTATTTAGCCAGACACCTGGGAGCAGCCTAATACGCGTTTCGTTCTTATTTGAATTCATCAGTTAGACATAGCTCTCAGGTGCTGACCAAGATTTCGGAAGTTGTATTTAAACCTTCAGAGATTGAAATATGAGGAAAGGAGAATCTGTGTTTCTATAGACGTTCCGTGTCCGGAAACAAACTTGAACATCAGAAATTTGGAACGTGGATGGCGGTAGGGTTTTCTTGCTTGAGGTCTTCTTCTGTGATGTATTATGTATTTTGTTGTGAGCGCCACACCTATATTAATTATCTACTTATTCCATATTGTCTCTGATTTCCGTTTTCAGATGAAGATGCTGAGGGCAAATACGAACCCATCCTACATGGCTGTCAACTGGGAGTTATTCCGTCACATTTGGTCGTCACCTACAACAACGTCACCCTTCATGTAAGTCATATCTTATATATCTTAACTATATCTTATCTGATCATGGTCATACATGTTATTACTTTCTATTACTATTTTTCATGGAATAATGTCTTTCTACCTATGGTGGTCTACTGGATATTGAACATCAAAGGTGGTAGACAAATTTTGAATTTGAGTTATTGAAGTCAACCAGCAAACTCCTTGAATATTACGCTATTTTTGAACTCATTATTTTGATCATGTACATGTAGGTACCTATTTTCGAATCCAGTAGAATTTAAGAGAATTGATTTTTGTGTCTTTTATGATGAAAATATAAATATTCCTATGATTTTCTATTTCTAAGAAACATAAATGACAATGTTCAATTCTTCATGCTAGAACAAATTGAACAAATTCAAAATTTTCTCAATTCCCAAAGGTATCGCCAAAGACAACTCTTCGAAAGAAAATGACATAATCCTTTCCGAACAAATTCAGCAACAATCAATGAGCTTTTTCAAGCAGTAATAAACAAGTAGCAACTCTAGCAAAATTACTCGTATCTCACCTATACCTACATTATTCCCACACCAGTTAGGGGAAAAAGAGAGGAGTGGGAGGAAAAAGAGTGGGTGTGGAAAAAAAAGGGGAGCACATTATCATTCCAACCAGTGTCTGTTGTAGAAACATGATCAATATTATAACTGTATGCTTTATGGGTAAGCTCAAAGTCTGTCTGAATTTAGATTCCTCTTTGCTTTTCGAAAAATATTGAAGTCTGTGAATTGTGATAAAGCCTTCGATAAGTCTATGAAGTACTGATGCTCCCCGTGAGTTCTCTGTAGAATACTATAGATAATGTAAATATCCTATTGGACAATAAATTAAATAAATATTTTACTTTACCAGCATTTTTCAGCAGGAAGCTTTTGCCCTGCTCAGATCGAAGGCCTTGTTTATGCAATTTCTTCCAGAGGTCCTCAGCAGCTGAAATTGTCTGACAAATATTTCTCCGCGGACAAGGCAGGCTGTTCCGATGATTCTGATAAGACAAAGTTCGTGCGGTGATTTCTTGCTGCTCTGCCTTAGAGAGTAGATCGGAAAAATCCATCAAGAAAGTGTCTTATAAGTAGGGAAAGAAATAGGATAGTTTACTTGATGAGACAGGGTTTTATTTATTTTACTTGTATTTATAGTGAGGGTTTTATTAAATTCTTTGGAAATAAGCTGCTCCAGACACCGTAGTATTTCCTAGAATCCTAGCGACTGGCTGTTTCTGAGTTTCTGTCAGGGCTGACGCTATAGAGTAAGCTTTGACCTTCTCTCGCAGGAGCTCACCTAAGGTCTGCAAGTCTGACACAGGATTGTAATGTGAAGAAACTATTCCGGATTCCGGCCCTCTTTGGTTATCATCTTTTGACTATTATCTAGACGCTTTTCAGCCCTATATGATTTTTCTTTCCCTCAAACAGGTTCTAATTTATTTTCGTCTTCTCTTGTTTCAGACATTCAAACTCCAAAAAGGAGGATGAGAAGAAGAAGAAAAAGAAGGAGGAGGATGAGCAGAAGAAGAAGGAGGAGGAGAAAAAGGGGAAGAAGAAGGTGAATGGGGAGGAGTAGGTGGAGGAGGAGGAGAAGAAGAAGAAAAAAGGGGATGACGACGAGGAGGTGGAGAAGGAGAAGGAGAAAGAAAAGAAGTACAGGAGGAGAAGAAAAACGAGTAAAAGAAGAAGAAGATGAAGAAGAAGGAGAAGGAGGTGGAGGCGGAGAAGATGAAGAAGAAAAAGTAGGAGGAGAAAGGGGAAGAAGAAAATTATGTAATAAAGTTTTGGCGTTGTGTAATAAATTTGCTGAAAAATTACAAACTTTTATATTCTCGCACACATACATACATGGGATCGCACAAAGACGTTATGGTGCCATCTCGGTACACATAAACGCTTTGTGATTCTGGGAATTTCTGGGAAAAGGTTTGTGATTTTTGGAACTTGTGAGAAAAGAGATTTGTGATTCTTAGAACTTGTGAGAAAAGAGATTTGTGATTCTGGGAACTTGTGGAGGAGTTGTGATGTGAGACCTTGTTGTGATTGTGGTAACCTGTGGATGTAAAGAGAAAGCATAGCTTTATTCCCAAAAGCTAGGATAGGTGAAGGTATACTTGTAAGTAGTTAGTAGGTATAAAACTCTTATGTGAAATTAAGGCCCGCTACACACGTTAGGTCCAGGCCTCTACGACGATCCCTATAGCAGTATCAAATCTGGAGTTAGTGAAACCCTTTTGATCCAGTATGTTTGTTTTAGATAAGGTGTTACCCTCTTGTAACTTTTGAACGGCTGGGAATTTTTGAATTCTGTAATGTTCTGGAGATAGGACAAGACCTATGGTCCATCCGACCGATTCTCTTTTCCTCTTCTTTCACTTTCTCCTGTATTCTTCTCTATCTCTATTCCTGTTCCTTTCTTTTTTTTTTCAGCTCTTTCTATTCTAGTACAAATATTTTTTATTAATGCATCCACCATCCCAAGCTATGTACTTAGCATTTCAGATCGTCTGCAGAATGCCAAGAAATATTTCATTGACTGTATTTTTTATACATTGACTATATCTATCTATATTTTAGCACGAATATCTATCCATTAATTTTATTGGTACGGGTGAAGATGGTCGTATAGAGTGAGCTAACTTGTCCAGTTTCATTGACAAAACGTTATAAAGGTTATGTGACCATATGGAACACACTTGGAAGTTTGGAACATTGATGGTAGTTTTGGCACATCCACCAATACATATGTAGAAAACCAATATTCATTCCTATGGGAGTTTTGCCACATCCACTATAATAGATGTTATAGAGTCAAAATTATGCAACATTGAAGTACCTATAGCTTTCAAACTGTTTTAGTCAAAAGTCAATTTTCGTCCTTTCTTGAAAAGAAACTTTGAATTTTGTTCTTTCTGGAGTTTTGGCACATCCACTAAACAAAACTTAGCAAACCTCTCCGAGTCGCAAATTGCATCGATTGTCCCCAGGGTGACCCTAAAGTCAAAATAAATTTATTCATTTTTTTCCTCTTTTTATATCACTTCCTTCTTTTTCCCAATCTCTCTCTCTCTCTCTCTCTCTTTCTCTATCTCGTCTGTCATACACATTTTCTGCATCTCCAGCTGCGTTTTATTCCAATGCTGATGCTGTTTTAATCACATTCCATCAAGATCGGGGCGATCTTTATTCCAAGTGAAATACTTCTCCTTCTCCTCCTCTTCCTTCCTTTACTATCATTCCTTCTCCCTCTCCTTCTTTTACTTCTCCTCCCTCTCATCTTCCCTCGTTGTTCCCTCCTCCTTCTCTTCCTTCTTAATCTCCTTCGTCTAGTTATCCTTACTTCTACATCTCTTCTACTCCTCCTTTTTCCACTTCTTCATCTAGTTATCGTTCTCCTCATTTTTGCTTCTCCCTCTCTTTCTCTTTCTCTCTCTCTCTCTCTCTCTCTCTCTCTCTCTCTCGCCTATGCTGGTTTAATCAAATTCCATTAGATCGAAGAAGGATCTTCATTCGGGTAGGAATGTTCGGATTCGCCTGAATGAGCATATTTTATTTCCAGGTATGTCTATTTACTTATTTACATCTATATAAATATGTATAGTTAATAAATATATATTTACATTTAAACATCCTATGTATATCAATCCCAACTAGGGCCATATTTAGGGGAAGGCGAGGGGCTCGCCCCTCCCCCTTGAGCTTTTTTTCTTCTTTACTTATGGGAAAGATTCCGAAAATATGGAGATTCCACCCCCTTTCACCCTTTCTCTCCCCCATGTACATTTATAGTGTTTGAACTCTCGCCCTCCCCCCCCCTCTCGACAAAATCCTGGATACGGCCCTGATCCAGACATCTAGATCCTAAGTATTTCAAGTGAGGAACGCTTTTTTTTACATCTCTATCAGACAGCGAAAAAAATAGAAAGTAAAAAAAAAAAAAAACGCTTTATTGAGTATTTACACGTTATCCGACGTTACTGGGGAGGGAGACAGTTCGAGAGGGGAGGGAGAAATACTAGGTAGAAAGGGAGGGAAAATGAGAGAAAGAGAAAGGGAGAGAGAAAAAGAGAGAAAGGGAGAGATAGGAATACTTGATAGAGAGGGTGGGATATGGAGAGAGAGAGAGAGAGAGAGAGAGGAAGGGAGAGAGAAAGGAAGGGAGAGATAAATAGTAGATAGAGAAGGAGGGATATTTAGAGAGGGGGAGAGGGAGGGAGATAAAGAAGAAGAACAAGAAGGGACTGAGAAAGAGGAAAAGAGAGCTGCGAGCACTTTACAAGTAGGTACACAACTGATGGTAGTTCATTGAACTACAGAACTCACTCATGAGAAGGCCAGCCTACAAGCTAACTGAAAAGTAGCGCGTCTGCCCTGTAAGCGCTATGTCGCGGGTTCGATTCCCGCCCGTGGCGGATTTTATCCTAAACAGATGTGGTTCGTCCCCGGCTCCCCGGAGAACGAGAACTTTATCCTAACCTGTCTTCATTCTCTCTTCACTTTTGAGACCTTGGCAGTTGTCCATTTCAAGCAAATTGTAGATACACTTAAAATCTCCAAAGTGTCACCTGTCCACTTCAAATGAAACTATCCAACCCTAGAAATAAGAAGAAGAAAAAGAAGAAGGAGAAGAAGAAGAAGAAGAGGAGGAGGAAGAAGAAGAAGAAGAAGAAGAAGAAGAAGAAGAGAGAAATAGAGGAAATGTATGGTCGGATTTAGACAGAAAGAGAGAGAGAGAGAGAGAGAGAGAGAGAATATATAAGGTAGGTTTTAAGACGAGGAGAATAGAGAGGGTAAACATGAGTAAAGTAAGGTAAACATGAGTCAAAGCAAAAGAGAGATGGAAACAGACAGAAGAGGTAGAGAGAGAGAAAGGGAGGAAGAGAGAGAGAGCAAGAGGGGAGAAGAGGAAATGCAAGCGAGAAAGACACGAAAAAAAGGAAGGTTAGAATGAAGCAAATGGGAGAAGGAAACAGAGAGAGAGAGAGAGAGAGTGAGAGATAGAAAGAAAGAGGAGGAGGGTTGGAGGAGAGAAGAAGAGAGAGGGAAAAGGGTACGAAAGGTTTACAAGAGGGGAGGGAGAAGAGGAAAATGAGAGCATAAAAAGGGGGATAATATAATAATGGAAACCAAAGGGAATTGTCGGTAAATAACGTAAAACTAATTAAGCCAAAACGTTGTCTGGCAGACCGCCAAATGTACGAAACGCGACCTTTGCCATGCAGCTAGAGCAGTCGTAAATATTTTCACTTGTCTTAACATTAATTCCAAGAGCAAACACCGCTAAAGGTGCGTGCTTTGGGGAAATTTTAGACAGTGTTTTTAATAGTACCTACCTGGTATGCAGGTAGGTTTTTTTGTCTTCCAAAAATCAGGTTAAAAGAACATTTCGTTTCGTAATTTGCAACACAGTACATATTTTCGGTACCCAACACTACACACCTCTCTTTCTCCCCTCTTCCTCATATTCTTTCTAGTGCCTTTCTTCCTTCCTTTTCCCCCCTCTCAAATTTCTTCTCTCTGTTTTATCTCTTCTTTTCATATTTCTCTTCCGTTTTCTCTCTCTCTTGACTTTGGCTCGAACTACCGACCTCCGGATTCGAAATCTACAGCTATCTACTGCACTACTGAGATTGATTAGCACAGCAATAAGGAAACAAACGCTTCTTAGAGTTTAGTTAGAGAAACATAGAGGCAAGTAGGTACCCCTTTCAACATTGTGGGGGGAAAAGAACATTGGAAGCATTATTTTTTTTTTTTTTTTGATCTTGCAAGGAGTTAACTTTCTTTCAACCAAGATCGAACACTACACAGTACACATGCCTGCTTGCATATAAGGTAAGTAGGTACCACCCATCAACTGAAAAAGTCCGAGAGCCATTTTCTGAACTGTTTTCTACTGATATAATGGCCTTCTGTTTTTCCATAGACTTCCAAATATATTCCTACTTCTTGGTCCTATTCCTATTTCTCGGTCTTAGCGACCCGCTATCTAGCGATTCGGTTGAGCGTTGGAGCCTCCAGTTCAAAAAATCGATCAGATTTTTTTTTGCTAGATTTCACAAAATGTTCATGGACCTAACTAATGCGATTTAAATTTTAATACCCAACATGGAAAAAAAAGATATAATATTCTGATATCTGAAACGTTTGAAAAAGTTCTTCTTCCTCTACCTACAGACAAACGGTTTCCACGAAAAAAAGAACATCAAAATGAACGATTATTACTACTTATATTTTCATTTTTTTTTTTTTTTAACAAAAATATCCAATAAAACACGCTGAAATGTTAATTTCACTTACCAACTCACCAAATCAGAACTCGGGTCCAAATAAACTCTGCAATGCCAGATCTTCATTCCAGTTGATCTCTCGCATCAGATCATGTGCAGATTTGGCCATCACTTCACTCATGGCCGATTCATCATCAATACTCAGTTTTCTTCTCCTAGCACGTAGGATTTTCCTATTGTTTTTACTCTCCGATTGTTCCGTGTTTCCAGGTTTAGGGTTATGTTGACTAGCCAGCGCTTTCTGTATGACTTTGACATCCGCTGATTTCGTCCTGCCTGGAAGTGTCATGTTCCAGGACAAGGCAATGTGTGTCAGTATAAGGTTGGTCATATATCTGACAGCCGTGCACGTGTAATGGACACCATCAGGACGTCTCCTATAACAGAGGAGGCGTGTGTAGTAGTGGATATCCAACACGTTGAAGCCGTACTTCTGAACCACACCAGCCGCATAGAAGTTTGCCTCGAGAACATTATACTGGAGGAACTTCTTGATAAAGTCCAAGTCTTTGACCACAAGCGCGGACGACGTATGTGTAGAGGATGGATGTAATGCTGTCAGCCAGATAACCAAAGTGGAAGGCGGTAGAGATTGCTTGAGTAGCTCCATGAGTTTGACAATATTCGTTTTGAACGCAAGGTAGCCATCAGGTCCCCATCTTGTCAAATCCGACAAGCGCGGACGATGTATGTGTAGAGGATGGATGTAATGCTGTCAGCCAGATAACCAAGGTGGAAGTCGGTAGAGATTGCTTGAGTAGCTCCATGAGTTTGACAATATTCGTTTTGAACGCAAGGTAGCCATCAGGTCCCCATCTTGTCAAATCCGCGGTAGAGATTGCTTGAGTAGCTCCATGAGTTTGACAATATTGGTTTTGAACGCAAGGTAGCCATCAGGTCCCCATCTTGTCAAATCCCACAGGGTAGAGTTGATAATCACCACGTCTGGAGGGTGTTGTCGATAGAAGTTAGAAGTCAGTCTCTCTTCTATCCTCCGATTGAACACTCTAGTTGTAAAACTAAACTCGATCGTCACTCGCCCGTCCCTCCAAATCCGATCTTCCACATAGTCTCGAGTCTTTCTCAACCCAGAGAACATGATTCGCTGATCGTTGAGGAAACTTGGTTCTCCTTTGGCTTGATTTTCACGTTGAGTGATTAGTCGACCTGTGCTTCCCTCCAAATCCGATCTTCCACATAGTCTCGAGTCTTTCTTAACCCAGAGAACATGATTCGCTGATCGTTGAGGAAACTTGGTTCTCCTTTGGCTTGATTTTCACGTTGAGTGATTAGTCGACCTGTGCATAGGAGACAGAGCAGATCCTTGTACAACGCCCGCGTGTTTGAATCACCGATAAATAAAATGTGTTTCTTCCTGAGCAAAGCCCACGCCTCGCTCTTTAAAAATGTGTCCGCCATGAAAATTCGACGTCCGGAAATAAAAGCGAGTTCTCTTAGAAAATCGCTCTTGGAAAAAATTGACGTTTTGAATAAAACGCGGGGCCATGCTCCTAAAAAATTCGACGTCCGGAAATAAAAGCGAGTTCTCTTAGAAAATCGCTCTTGAAAAAAATTGACGTTTTGAATAAAACGCGGGCACAAGATCCAACTGGTTCAAAACTTGGGCTGTTTTAAAGAAAGTCAAGATGTTAAGTTTCTAAACATCACTTATGTTGGAATTTTCCCGAATTTCAGAATATAATAGTCGGCCGAAAATATGAATTAATCCTTGCAAGATTGCGTAGGTAGTAGTCGGTACTCGATTTGTGTTGTCTGACTAGGACTACTGGATCCGTTGTTTCAATGTGGGGTGTGCATCAAGCGAGGAACATAAAAAACATACCAGTCGCTGGAAACTGAAAAGCACCCTGAATATATATTTATGAATTCCATTTAAATTAGGGAAAAAAGCATGATAAAAACTAAGAAAGCAAACACAAGATACAAAATAATTCAATTTACTCAGCGAATTAATTTTGGAATTTTCCCGAATTTCAGAATATAATAGTCGGCCGAAAATATGAATTAATCCTTGCAAGATTGCGTAGGTAGTAGTCGGTACTCGATATGTGCATCAAGCGAGGAACATAATAAACATACCAGTCGCTGGAAACTGAAAAGCACCCTGAATATATATTTATGAATTTCATTTAAATTAGGGAAAAAAGCATGATAAAAACTTAGAAAGCAAACACAAGATACAAAATAATTCAATTTACTCAGCGAATTAATTTTCAAGACCTCGACTCGACTCCCTCCCACAACTCTTCCCTGGGCTCGGGGTAAATTTATCAAAAATATTCATCTCAAACACATTTTTCTCGAGTCTTGTTTCCATTCTCCCGTTACCCCGATCTACCCTATTGTTTATTAAGTTTGTTTCTTTGTTAGTAAAGATGGCCACCTGAACTCATTTATGAAGTGAACAATTCAAGAACTGTGATTGATCTACCTACTGTGTTTCATTTCTGCAAGTTTGATCAGTAGCAAGTTGCTAGTGGTAGGTAAGCTAAGTACGAACAACGCAGGGAAATGGTCTTTCAGAAGGTCTGATAAACCTAGGTCTCAAGCTTTTTCCGCCTGACACGTCCAGACTGTCTGACGGACCACAGACTCTCAGCTTAAGTGGCGGGTATTATAGGAAGGCTCTCTAGGAATGAGTCCTAGAGTCCTAGTTATCCGTACTCATACCTTGAAATCCAATCTTACTTTTGCAATTTATACCATCAGTGGAGTAAAAAAAAAGTAAAAAGTAAAATCCTAATAATAATAAAACATATACATAAATAAATAAAAACACTAGCAAACTGCTGTAAATTAAGTTTGTGCTCGAACTAAATCCCTACTTCATTCTCCAACACCGCACCGGTCCCAAAAGACTCTTCTCTTTCCCACTTTTACTTCCCATCTCTCCCACATTACCCACTCTCTCCCATTACCCACTCTTTCCCTTATAAAAACCCAACGTGTAAGCTATAGGTATTCCACTTTCACATTTTCACACAAAATCGAGAAGTAGGGAGAGGACAGAGGAGGGAGGAAAAAAGTAAAAATTGCGGAAAAAACTCATTAATAACTTGAAAATCCGAAAACACACCAGAAAACAAATAAACTGAATAAAATATACTGTGTACCCCCTCCTCTTTTTCCTTCCCCGCCCCTCTCTCCTTCTTCTTCATCCCCCTTTATCTCCATTTCTTATTCCTCTCCTCTCTTCCTTCTTACCCTTATATGTACCTTTTTCTACCTCTCTTCCTCTCTTTTTCATCCTCTTTCAGCAACTTTCTCTTTCCCCTCCCTCTCTCTCTCTCACTCTCTCTCTCTCACTCACTCTCTCTTTCTCTCGTCCTGTTTCCTTCTCCCTCTCTTTTTATTCTTTTTTCTTTTCCCTTTCTCTCTCTCACTCTCTCTCTCGCTTCTCTCTCCCCCTCTCTCTTTCCTTCTTTCTCCCCTTCTTCTTTTTTCCCTTTCTTCTCGCTCTCTCTCATTCTCCCTCACACATTCTCCTTATCCATAACCCTCCCTCTTCCCCTTCTTCGTTTCTTCTCTCCCCTACTTTATCACCTCTCCTGTATCCCTCCATCTTCTCCTCCCTTTTTCTCCTCTCTCTCTTCCCCTATTTTATCACCTTTTCTCTCTTCCCCTACTTTACCTATCACCTTTTCTCCCCTCTCTCTTCCCTTATTTCATCACCTTTTCATCGCCATTGTATTATTATTGAGAGTACGCCGTAAAACAATAAGAAATGGGAGTGAGGATTTCGGAAATACTCGGTGAATAACTTTAGCTTCCCCCCTCCTTTCCCAGAAATCCCATTTCTTTATATTCTCACCCACCCTCATTTCTTATGCAAGCCCTGTGTTGAAAAGCACCAAATAAATAAATCAATTCAATTCAATTCAATTCAACCTATATGGCAGATAAATTTAGGTATAGATAGTAAGTGTCTCCCACATATATGGTACCTACCTAAAGTATAGTTAGTACCTACTTACCTATTTCCAGGTCTACAGTCTCAAGTATTAGTAAACTAAAAAATTGTGTCACACAGTTTTTATTTTCCTGAGCTGTGCTGCCTGGCTCTGCTGTTCGATTGGTAAAGAGACTTTTCAGTCTCATTCTAGCAGTATATATAAATGACTGTTATATCATAATAATAAAAAATAATAATCATATTAGGTATTCATCATTATAATGTCATAATTTGTTTTATTATTTGGTATATTATATGTTTTTTCCCAGAAATCCCATTTCTTATTGTAGAGTAAGCTTTTCCGCCTGACACGTCCAGACTGTCTGACGGACCACAGACTCTCAGCATAAGTGGCGGGTATTATAGGAAGGCCCTCTAGGAATTAGTGATAGTTATCCGTACTCATACCTTGAAATCCAATCTTACTTTTGCAATTTATACCATCAGTGGAGTAAAAAAAAAGTAAAGTCCCAATAATAATAAAAACATATACATAAATAAATAAAAACATTAGCAAACTGCTGTACATTAAGTTTGTGCTCGAACTAAATCCCTACCTCACTCTCCAACACCGCACCGGTCCCAAAAGACTCTTCTCCTTCCCACTTTTACTTCCCATCTCTCCCACATTACCCACTCTCTCCCATTACCCACTCTTTCCCATATAAAACCCCAACGTGTAAGCTATAGGTATCCCACTTTCACATTTTCACACAAAATCGAGAAGTAGGGAGAGGACAGAGGAGGGAGGAAAAAAGTAAAAATTGCGGAAAAAACTCATTAATTTCCCATATAAAAACCCAACGTGTAAGCTATAGGTATACCACTTTCACATTTTCACACAAAATCGAGAAGTAGGAAGTGGGAGAGGAGGGAGGAAAAAAGTAAAAATTGCGGAAAAAACTCATTAATAACTTGAAAATCCGAAAACACACCAGAAAACAAATAAACTGAATAAAATATACTGTGTGCCCCCTCCTCTTTTTCCTTCCCCGCCCCTCTCTCCTTCTTCTTCTTCATCCCCCTTTTCTTATTCCTCTCCTCTCTTCCTTCTTACCCTTATAGATACCTTTTTCTACCTCTCCTCCTCTCTTTCTCTCCCTCTCTTCATATCCAATTCAGCAACTTTCTCTTTCCCCTCTCTCTCTCTCACACACACTCATTCTCTCTTTCTCTCGTCCTGTTTTCTTCTCCCTCTCTTTTTTATTCTTTTTTCTTTTCCTTTTCTCTCTCTCTCGCTCTTCTCTCTCCCCCTCTCTCTTTCCTTCTCTCTCCCCTCCTTCTTTTTCCGTTTCTTCTCGCTCTCTCTCTTTCGTTCCCTCACACCTTCTCTCTCTGTCCTTCTCCATATTCCTCCCTCTTCTTTATCTCTCTCTCCCTCTTCCCCTTCTTCGTTTTCTCTCTCCCCTACTTTATCACCTCTCCTGTACCCCTCCATCTTCTCCTCCCTTCTTTCTCCCCTCTCTCTTCCCCTACTTTATCACCTTTTCTCTCTCTCTCTTCGCCTATTTTATCACCTTTTCATCGCCATTGTATTATTATTGAGAGTACGCCGTAAAACAATAAGAAATGGGAGTGAGGATTTGAGGATTTCGAAAATACTCGGTGAATAACTGTTTTCTTCTCCCTCTCTTTTTTATTCTTTTTTCTTTTCCCTTTCTCTCTCTCTCTTTCCTTCTCTCTCCCCTCCTTCTTTTTCCGTTTCTTCTCGCTCTCTCTCTCTCTCTCTCTCTTTCCCTCACACCTTCTCTCTCTGTCCTTCTCCATATTCCTCCCTCTTCTTTATCTCTCTCTCTCTCCCTCTTCCCCTTCTTCGTTTTTTCTCTCTCCTACTTTACTACCTCTCCTGTACCCCTCCATCTTCTCCTCCCTTTTTTCTCCTCTCTCTCTCTTCCCCTCTTTTATCACCTTTTCTCTCTCTCTCTCTCTCTTCCCCTATTTTATCACCTTTTCTCTCTCTCTCTCTTCCCTTACTTTATCACCTTTTCTCTCTCTCTCGCTTCCCCTACTTTACCTATCACCTTTTCTCCCCTCTCTCTTGCCTTATTTTATCACCTTTCCGTCACCATTGTATTATTATTGAGAGTACGCCGTAAAACAATAAGAAATGGGAGTGAGGATTTGAGGATTTCGAAAATACTCGGTGAATAACTCATATCGCCTATACTTTTCCCCTGTTAGGCGTGATAACCATAAGAAAAGTTTGGAAACGGGCTTCAGTTGAGGGAAAATTTCGCAAGGAAAATACTCGTACAATCTTTAATACTCCATCTCCAGTAGGCAGTTCAGCTACTGGTCTCTGGTATCCGATTTTCCGAAGAAAGGGTCAGCTCTTTCAGTACGATTTTGACTGCTCCCCAACTATAGTGAAGCTAAAGTGAAGGGGGCAGTCAAAACCTAATGGTATTCCGAGATATTTTTTTCCCCATCAGTATTTTCATGAATTATTATCTCACTTGCCATCATCGGATCTATTTGAACTATGTATTATTCAGGAGTATAGGAGAAGGAAAAAGAGGAGAAAGAAGAGAAGGGGAAGAGGAGGAGGAGGAGGAAAAGGAGAAGAAGGAAGAAGTGGAGATGAAAAAAATGGTGAAATTCAAACATGGATGAGGAAAGCTCACGTGGAAATTACAAAAGCAGAAAAAAAATAAAGAAGAAAAAGAAGAAGAAGGAGGGGAGGAGGAGGAAGAGAAGGAGGAAAAGCACATAAAATATGTATTGAAAACGCGTGAAATTTCTCCATCCACTATGTTTGAAGTTTTCGAAAAGGTGGTAGGTAATGTAGTCATGTGTACATTACAGGGTAGCTAAGTAGTAGGTCCTTTACTGATTCCCCCCCTCCCTTTTTCTGGCTTTCATTTAGAAGGACTGTCCTGAAGGAGCTCTTCCACCAAACCAGTAGGTAGTCTTTCCTTTCCCTGTGAGCCTTTATATTTTAACAGGGAGGTCTTGAATCTTGATTGTTCCTGATAGATTTTATGAATCCCTCATGTCCCTTTGGAAGAGGATTCCCATAATATCTTAGTTGTGTTGTAGTGAATCAAACAGATCGCGGGTATAATCCCAGTTGAGGCATAGAATTTTATCCTCACTTATCTGAAAGTTCGAGAACCGTCTTCAACTCTCCTGGTACAGTTGATCGAACCTAAAAAAACACTTCTCACCTACTTTGTTCCAATTCGCGCAATACTTTCTACTTTTTTTCGCTTCCCTTATTCCCACAGGCATTCCTACTTATGTATGTTATTTTCTAAAGAGCTTCACCAAGATGGGAAGTACTCAAATAAGCTAAAACTAAATCAAGAAAACCTATTCTAAAACTGTAATTTCATTGTAAAAGAAACCTTTATACCGTGGTAATTTGATATTTTAGCATCGCCACCCATAATTAAGGAGCGCGGTAGCGCTCCACCCCGCCAAGTCAAGAAAGTTTGACCGCTAACTAGATTATTTTCATAATTTTCAGGATATTACATAGGTATATTTTTCCCTACTGGCGCTCCTTCTAAAAATCCTAACAGACTGTCCTCTGTCCTACCTGAAATTATCACTTCACCTTCAGACATTCAGAGAACCTCTTTTTCATTCCGAGGAACCCGTGTAAAAAGTTAGACCTTTATTCTTTCGGTCAAGCTTCATGTGCATTCATTATTTTATATCGTGGTAATTTTGGCATCTCCACCAATAGCTACGCCTTCTTTTGATGTTCTGGTCTAAACTAAGTACTTTGTTATCCACTACCTCGCTCCCTTCAAACTATCCTACGGGAGGAAGCAATTAATGTTCTGCTCCTCGCTCCTCCCGAAATGTCAGATACTTTTCTTCTGTGCGAAACTTTCCTTAAGATCAATTAATAAAGATAAGACTTTTCTGAGCTTTAATTTTTTTTATCGGAGAGATTGGAGAAAATTTGATCCGCCCTTTTAACCTTTGTCAGAGGATGTAATCGGTAGTTTTAATAGTGTTGAAGATGTAGAAAAAATTAAGGTTTCTATGTACCGTAGACCGTACTATACAAGTTTTCTATCTTTCTATGTACCGTACCGTATTAGACCTACCATTTGTACAATATGGGATTTTTTCTGTAACATATTTTTCTTTTTCTCTCTTTCTTCTTCCCTTTTCTCCTTTCTCTCCGGTTTTGATTGTCTCTTTCCCTTTATCCCATTCATACTCGTTCCTTACGCCTCTTTCTACAGTCTCTTTTTCTCCCTTGCTCTCCCTTCCTCTCTCTCTCTCCCTGTTTTCTATCCTATTTTGACATTTTTCTCTCCATTTCTTTTTATACTTCTAATCATCTAATGTCTATACGATCTGCAACCTATTCCTTCTATTTTCTGACATATCCTTCTTTTTTCTCTCTCTCTCCCATTTTATCCTGATCTCTCTCTCTCTCTCTCTCTCTATCTCTTGTTCCTTCTCCCCTTGTTCCTCCGCAGCTTTCTCTCATTCCTACCACTATCTCTTCCTTGTTCTTTCTCTCCCTCTCTTCCTTCCTTACGCTCACTTGTCCGTAGGTTTTTCTTACCATATCATGACATCCCATCTCTTGTTCCTTCTCTCCTTGTTCCTCTGCAGCTTTCTCTTATTCCTATCACTATCTCTTCCTTGTTCTTTCTCTCCCTCTCTTCCTTCCTTACGCTCACTTGTCCGTAGGTTTTTCTTACCATATCATGACATCTCTCTCTCTCTCTCTCTTATCCTATTATTATCTCTTCTTGTTCTTTCCTTTTCTCCATTGTTCTTTCTCTCCCTTGTCCCTTTTCTCCCTCCCTTACGCTCACTTGTCCGTAGGTTTTTCTTTCCATATCATGACAGTATCTTTGTCTCTTCCACTTAAGTCTCCCTGCAAGTTTTCTACGTTCACACCTTGATTGGATTTTCAATTTTCATGGCACTTCTTTTTTTCTCTCTTCTCTATATCTTTTTTTCTCTATATCTTTTTTACTTTCTATTACATTATGTAGGGAATTTGTATAATGTAATGAGAAAGTACGAGTATAGGAGAGCCTAAAAGTCCTAAAACTAAACGCTGAGAAAGTACCGATTGGAAATTAGAGTCGATCCAAAATTTCAAAAATGGAAAAGAGGTGGAAATCTCCGTTTTGAGGTCCATTTAGTCCAGAATAGTGATTTGTAGCTAAAGCTCTGTGTTACATATTCTGTACATGTCTGTGGGTTTGTATAACTCTGTACAGTGTACACACATTTCGAAAACGAACGTTTTGTAGCAGAGCTATTTTTTCCGTACGTAGTGTCATAGAAAGTCGTGCGATGTTCACACACCAGATTTCCTCTTCAGATAGAGTAAACTGGAATCGTTCTTTTCTTTTGAGCTTTTGACAAAAAAGCTTAATTGAAAAAGAGACGGGAACTTTTAAGGAAAGAAGGGAACTTTTGGGGAAAGAAGGGATCTTTTAGGGTTTCTCGGAATTCGGGCGCTTAAGATACGCATCAGTTGAGGCACCTACTCCTTTGATGAGATCACTAACACTACCCAGGCTAATTCGATTATCTAAGGCTTCCGAAATGGGAAACTTTGCTCTGCCTTGCTGATGTCACAGGGAATTTTTTTCGAATTTTGTTTGTTCTCTTTATTGTTGTTGTTGTTTTTCTACCATCTTTTTCCCTACTACCTACCCTTTTTCTACTTCAGAAAAAAAAATCAAAGCCTATGTTTAGTACATACTTTTGTAGATAGGTTGGTATTTGGAGCTGAATAAAATTGTGTGTGTGTATGAGAGAGAGAGAGAGAGAGAGAGAGAGAGAGAGAGAGAGAGAGAGAGAGAGAGAGAGAGAGAGAGATCTCTGGAAAGTTTCAGCTCGATCGGAAAAAGTTCCACCCACATGATCCAGAAAACTCTCAGACCCAAGACCCAAGTCGCGGTATTGCAATCTGGGTACCGCGTCCTATTCCTGAAAATATCATTTTTCTCGAGGACATTTAGTAGAAGGGCAAACTTAAATAATGATTGTACCTAGGTACTAACTTGATATCTTGCTACTGGTACTATGTTGAATCATAACAGTTTGAACAAAAAACTAACAAAGACTAGGTATAACGAATAAGAGGACCTTAAAGGTAGGTACTTACAGTCAATCTCCCTACCTATGTACCTACACATAATTATGTAATGTGGAAAAAAAGCAATGCAAAATATAGACTGTAGGGTATGTACTTACTTGTGTAAATATAGGAATATTCAATTGAACATTGTATCTGATAAGTGAGGAGGGTTTGAAATTGTTATGGATGCCATAGAACTATGGAAAGGGATTCCACTATTTGTATACAGGATATCGTTGAAGTATAGGTAACATCCCTAGAAAGGTACTTGAAACATTACTTTCCCTCCTATAGGATAAGGAAAACAATATAGGAGCGCTAGTTCTGCTAATAGTCATAATTTCATAATACCCATTATTAGTCCATTACTTAACTATAATAGCATAGATTGGGGAATTAAGGGACACACTTATGACTTTCCCTTTAGCGGCCGGACCACTTTTTTAGGGACTCCCTGTAGGATGGACGGTAGTTAGAATTTTTGCCCGAGTGCACAGAAAATGCTATCACTGGCAATGATGATAGTATCTAATAATAATGACACTGATGATAATAATAGGTAGTAATATAGTAATAATAATGACAATGATGATATTAATAGTAATAATGATGATTACGATGCTGATGATGCTGATGATAATAGTAATAATCTAATCCTGCCTTGCTGATGTCACAGGGAATTTTTTTCGAATTTTGTTTGTTCTCTTTTTTGTTGTTGTTGTTGTTGTTTTTCTACCATCTTTTTCCCTACTACGTACCCTTTTTCTTCTTCAGAAAAAGAAAATCAAAGCCCATGTTTTGTACATACTTTTGTAGATAGGTTGGTATTTGGAGCTGAATAAAATTGTTTGTGTATGAGAGAGAGAGAGAGAGAGAGAGAGAGAGAGAGAGAGAGAGAGAGAGAGAGAGAGAGATTGAAGTATATGTAGGTAACATCCCTAGAAAGGTACTTGAAACATTACTTTCCCTCCTATAGGATAAGGAAAACAATATAGGAGCGCTAGCTCTGCTAATCTAATAGTCATAATTTCATAATACCCATTATTAGTTCATTACTTACCCATAATAGCATAGATTGGGGGATTAAGGGACACACTTATGACTTTCCCTTTAGCGGCCGAACCACTTTTTTAGGGACTCCCTGTAGGATGGACGGTAGTTAGAATTTTTGCCCGAGTGCACAGAAAATGCTATCACTGGCAATGATGATTCTATTTTGACTGGGATTCGAACCTGACATCCTCTGCTTACCAAGAACTTCATCTATGTACCTACTTCATTATGAAACTTCCAAGCACTGAAGCATTTTAAGCATTTCAACATTTCAGGCAGTTTATCTTGGTTATTCTGCGTGTAGCTTCTGAAAGTCCCGAAACTTCATTAACAATAAATTTTAGAAATCTTCAAATTAAAATTGAAATTAATCTTGCGGTTCTGGCTGAGGAGGGGATAGAATGTATAGCTAGGGAGAGGTAGGCTTTGCTAGGGGGAGGGGGTCTGTGGTCAGAATTAATAGCTTTTGTGTTTTACTTCAGCCAAAACAGTCGTTAATTAACCCGTAATAGGTCCTGGTGGAAAGTTCTATTGTTTTGGAAATTGGTGGAGATGACAGATTTACTATTCATGACAAGGAAATTGGTGGAGATGTCAGATTCACCATTCGTGACAAAGAAATTAATTGGTGGAGCAGATTCACCTATTTTTTTTTTCTTTTGCTAGATTTCACAAAAT
Source organism: Diaphorina citri (assembly GCF_000475195.1). Classification (NCBI taxonomy): domain Eukaryota; kingdom Metazoa; phylum Arthropoda; class Insecta; order Hemiptera; family Psyllidae; genus Diaphorina; species Diaphorina citri. The sequence continues at coordinate 253,242 of NW_007377600.1, forward strand.
GTTCAGGGACCTAACTAATGCGATTTAAATTTAAATACCCAACATGGAAAAAAAAAGATATAATATTCTGATATCTGAAACGTTTGAAAAAGTTCTTCTTCCTCTACCTATACAGACAAACGGTTTCCACGAAAAAAAGAACATCAAAATGAACGATTATTATTATACCTATTTTAATTTTTTATATGAACAAAAATATCCAATAAAAATTTATTTTGTTGATAGGTGAGTTACCTGTAGGTAGATAATAATAGGTAATATAACTTTGCAGAAAAAAAAAACTCGTGTAATAAGTCGATAGAGGAAGGTACAAAATAGGTATGTATACGAGGTGCATATAATTATGTAGATTTTTTAGTCCACCGCGGGCAGTTTTAAAACAACTCTTTTACCTTGCCTCGTGGTTGTTTTCTGCTAAAAAGTTTACTATTAATCAATCCCTCTCAACTGTTCACAATGTACGTTCACTTACCCCGAATATTGCCATAAATAATAATATTCTAAAAACAAGATGTCCCGGTCATAAATCATGGAAAAAGTCCGGGCTATTCTGCTGACAGATTTAGCTAATGTAAATATTAACGCTTTAGTCCTTTGCAGTCTTCTGACATTTTTGTACATTGGTCCTTTGCAGTCTTATGACATTCGTACGTTGGTCCTTTGCAGTCTTATGACATTCGTACATTGGTCCTTTGCAGTCTTATGACATTCGTACGTTGGTCCTTTGCAGTCTTATGACATTCGTACGTTGGTCCTTTGCAGTCTTATGACATTCGTACATTGGTCCTTTGCAGTCTTCTGACATTCGTACATTGGTCCTTTGCAGTCTTCTGACATTCGTACATTGGTCCTTTGCAGTCTTATGACATTCGTACATTGGTCCTTTGCAGTCTTATGACATTTGTACATTGGTCCTTTGTTGTAACTTCTGTTTGGATGATCCTTATATCGGCCGGATCTTTTCTACCTAATTAGAGGGAGGGGGAAGTTCAAAGTTTATTGTACTACACTACTACAGAACACAGTAGACATGACGTAATAGTTTAGAGAAATTACGTACCTAATAATTCTCAATCAGTAATCCAACTTGAGATGTGATGTCATGGCGTCATTGTGACGTCATTTTCTCTCTCTCTCTCTGTCGGAATGTGAAGTACCTACCTACAAAGTGGGAGATTGCCAGTCTAGTTAGCTTGGAGGGTAGAGCGTCTGTCGTTTGCCTTGTAAACACTAGGTCGTAGGTTCAATTCCCTCCCAGGGCGAACCTTGTTTTAAACAGGTAAGTTTTGATCTCGGAACGGCTGGCTTTCTCCTATCCTGTCCCCCTTGCCTCTTCGATTTCGGGACGAAAAGACCATCGTTGTTACAGTTGCCTCTATGAGTCGTTTTATAGTCGTAAAACAGTCTTTGGATTCCTGATGGATCTGGATTTAACCGATTCTACCACTAATTTTGGAGTCTCTGTACACCACTAGTTTTGGTGCGAGGCATCATTGAAAGTGACCTGCTGGTGTTGAAATGTAGCTCTCAAGAATCCATCGGACAGTTCATCCGCTTGCTTCAAGAATATGACGGACAAAAATTCAACTCTACACTGATTCAGCATCAATGCCAACCTAAGAAGATATCAGATGCAGATGATCCATTCTATGCAATACTCTATTCAATTCTGAGCAAGTCGAACGTGGACCATCCTGGTTTCAAAGACATCATCAATACTTCTGAAGACTATCTGTGGTAAGGGTAGCTTCTAAGATACTAATGCATTATTAGCTTAAAGTTTAGTTCTTTAGTGGTAGTGTCATCAGAAGACCAAAGATAGACATGGTTCGATGATGGAAAACGATTCAAATTCAAGTGATTGAGACTATTTAGAGCAACCCAAAAACCATTAGGGAGAAACTTCTTAAACCGTGCAAGAGTGAAAATCGATCCTGTGACCTTCAAACCGTTAGTAAAAGTGGCAGCGTAGCAAATTGCTTTCCGATTATCTCTCTCTTGCTCTCTCGGTTTCTCTCCCTCTCTCTCTCATTCTCTCTCTCTCGCGCTCTATTCTTCGCTTTTCTATATTTTTCTTTTGTTGGGAATAAAAGGAAAATTATCTTTTCGTTACTTTCCATAATCTGTTCCCTCCCTCCGAATCTCTCCTCTTTTTCATCACCTCTACCACCTTATCAATTTCCTCTTCCTCCTTTCTTCTCTTTGTCCGCCTTTTCTTCTACCTCCTTCTCCTCCTCTTTCCCTCCTCGTTCCCTTTTACCTCCTTCACTTTCTTCATTTCCTCTTACATCTCTTTCTCTGGTACATCACTGTTTGGACTTTTGAGTCCACCTCAGTAAAATTCTGGATACGGTCCTGGCACCCACTACCCAAAGCCTACAAATAAAGAAGGCTCTTATGCCAGCCACTCACTATATTAAAGTAGACCTGACAGGTACACCTGCTCAGGTCCGCCTGTCAGGTCTACCTGATACCTGATGAGCACACACACTATCAGGTATACCTACTTACTATCAGGTATGTGGGTCTACCTGATAGTGAGTGGCTGGCCTTAAAGATGAAGAAACCTCTTTAAGTTTTCTACCAGGGAATGAAGGCTCTTAAAGAAGAAGCCTCTACCAGGAAATGACCGTATTTTCTGGTAGAAAACACTGAATTGGCCCTTCTTTCAAAGACGAGACACCCTCGTAATTTTTTCCACTGAAGTACTACTTAAACATTAATGTTGTTCCGTATAATCCTGAGCTTACTTCATTCATCAAACCCGAGACATGTTTGCCTACCCAGCAACCTACGTATACAGTGTGTCACGAGACGCCCTCGTAATTTTTTCCGCTGAAGTACTACTTAAACATAATGTTGTTTCGTATAATCCTGAGCTTACTCGTACTTCATTCATCAAACCCGAGACATGTTTGCCTACCCAGCAACCTACGTATACAGTGTGTCTCAGAAATCCTGTAAGGTACCCGTTAACGTTTGGAATGCTCCTGTCTTCCTTCTCTTTTGGATTTCGGGACGATAAGACCTTTCTTAGCAGTTCCCTCTATCAAACCTCATAAAAAAATTGTGAATGATACAGTATGTTCCAGAAATCCTGTAAGGTACCCGTTGACCTTTAAACAGCTGGAAAATTTTAAATTCTGATTGATCCATGTATACCTACAGGAAAAATGGCATATGACCTATCCAGTAGTGGCATTAAAAACCAGGTTCGACCACCGGAAGTAGAAAATTTTAAATTCTGATTCCATGTATAGGTACCTACAGGAAAAATAGCATATGACCTATCCAGTAGTGGCATTAAAAACCAGGTTCGACCACCGGAAGTGGACTTTTTGGGTAAAAATCGACATTCCTGGAGAAATTTTAATAATAACGCCTAATATTAGATATTATTTTCCCCCTTCCCGTATTTGTAATCTAAATCTTTTGGTCCCAAAGACAGTAGAGGGGTACATTACAGGACTTCTGGCACACACTGTATGTATCTACCTATTTGTAATCTAAATCTTTTGGTCCCAAAGACAGTAGAGGGGTACATTACAGGACTTCTGGCACACACTGTATGTATCTACCTAGAGAAATTTTAATAATAACGCCTAGTATTAGATATTATTTCCCCCCTCCCCGTGTTTGTAATCTAAATCTTTTGGTCCCAAAGACAGTAGAGGGGTACATTACAGGACTTCTGGCACACACTGTATGTATCTACCTATGAACATATAGAGGTATATACGAAACCTACTTATACACACAACATGATATTGTGTGGAAAGAAGATAATACCTGTATACCTATCTAATGAGATTATTAAGAAGGAAAAAGATACAGGAAGAAAGGGAGAAGGAGAAAAAGAAGAAGGGAGGGGAGAGAGAGAAAGTGGGAGAGAAAAAGAGAGAGAGGGAGGGGGATAGAGAGAGAGAGAAAGGGATTATTGAAGATTATAGAAAGGGAGAAGGAAGAGAAGCTTTACTATACAAATAAAACTGGAGAACAAAGTACAGTACCTACTTATACACACAACATGATATTGTGTGGAAAGAAGATAATACCTGTATACCTATCTAATGAGATTATTAGGAAGGAAAAAGATACAGGAAGAAAGGGAGAAGGAGAAAGAGAAGAAGGGAGGGGAGAGAGAGAAAGTGGGAGAGAAAAAGAGAGAGAGGGAGGGGGATAGAGAGAGAAAGGGATTATTGAAGATTATAGAAAGGGAGAAGGAAGAGAAGCTTTACTATACAAATAAAACTGGAGAACAAAGTACAGGGTGTAGGTATCCAAAAGATTGTTCTCCCTCGTTGATAAATGTCACTGTTTGATAAAGGTTTCACGTCATTGTATAACTGCTAAGGTTTTTGGACAGGGGTATCACCCTCCATTCGGGGACAAGCTACCCGCCTCTTCACAATAACCTTACCCAGCCTGAGTGGGGCCGGGAAAAGTCAGCACGTGGTAGCTAGTCCAGATGATGACCCATCTGGTTACTAACAACGGACAATGTTGCTTTACTTCAGTGATCCTTTGGGAACTGGTGCATTATTCGTGCTATCGCTGACGCCGCTCAAAAATCGGTTCTAAACCGATTTGGAACCGACTAAAACCAGTTAATCGGTTAAGGTAACCAGAAACTGAGAGAACCACAAGCACAAGCTCCACTTATCCACTATCTTATCTCTCTCAAGCGCTTCAATCCACCATGCTTGATCTCAATAGAAATAAATTCAACTTCCCTTCCACGCAGTCAGATGAACTTTGAAATAATGCTCAAAGAGAAGAAGAAAAGACTTTGGGAACTGGTGCATTAATCGTGCTATCGCTGACGCCGCTCAAAAATCGGTTCTAAACCAATTTGGAACCGACTAAAACCAAATCGGTTAACCAGAAACTGAGAGAACCACAAGCACAAGCTCCACTTATCTACCATCTTATCTCTCTCTTAAGCGCTTCAATCCACTATGCTTGATCTCAATAGAAATAAATTCAACTTCCCTTCCACGCAGTCAGATGAACTTTGAAATAATGCTCAAAGAGAAGAAGAAAAGAATGTTGTTTGAATAATTCAGACATTAACACATTTTCTCATCAAGGTAGAAATTAATTTTAATTATTCCCAACCGTTCTTCTTCTTTTTTTAGTATAAAAAATTGAAAAATGTACAAGAGCCTTTGCACAAGAAAAAAAGGAGAGGTTTTGGTGTTTTTATCAAAGGGATGAAAAAGTTTTCCAATTTACAGCACAATATTATTATTATTTTGATTAGCATATTTTCAACATTATACATCTGCTCAACTTTATAGACTGGGTCTGAATGTATTCTCACTCAACAGTGGGTGAAATTTTGCTTTCTTTTAGACCCTCAGCTAGTCAGCGAGAAAATTTGAACTCTGAAGTTCATTGTTCCAACAAAATACTCATACCTTACGTAGTATACGAGTATGTACATACAAAGCTGGATAATGCTGTAAAACGAAAGCACAAATGGCCCTAAAAACAAATGCATGCAAATGGGTGGTGGCCATTAAATCAAAAGGGGGTTGCTCTCTGCAAAAAGCATAATTTACCCACTGTTCAAAGGATACACGCTGAAATGTTGATTAAATCGTATAGATAGGAAACGTCGTATTTTCCACCCGATAAAATTCAAGGGACGTTTTCTGATGTCCAAAACTTAATGGGAAGGACACCCCATCCTACGTTCAGACTGAAAAGTGATGGGACAAGTGGACAAGCCATTATTGAGACTGAAAAGTAATGGGATAACCCATCCTACGTTGAAAAGTAATGGGTCAACCCATCGTGTGTTGAGACTGAAACTAGTTGAGTGGAAAAAAGGAAACAACAGAAGACCAAACACAACTTGTACCTAAGGTCAGGCAAGAATTAATAGGTTTTGTAGAGTCAATAAAATAGAATGAGCAGAAAAAGTCTAAGGATAACATCACACGACTTTCGATGACTTTATAGAACGTGAAAGAAACAAATTGTAGAAACAAACGATAAAATAAAGAAAGGAAGGAATACTGAAAGAATCAATGAAAGAAGGAAAGACATGTTTGCAGAAATAAATTTGCTCTTTTTTTATTTTTCTTCATTTTTTTTCCCCCAACCAAATCCATCCTGTTTTCTCAGATTTGAACCAAAATAAGTGTCCCATATACGAGTAGGTACACTACACAGGGTAACAGAAAGTAAAGTTAAGAAAAAAACTCCGGAACAAAAAGTAGTTATTTCAAAGGCTAATGAACCGTTGGTACGCAACGAACGGTAAAGGTCCGAGGTATAAATTTAATCCACATCATAAACCTCGCCTGGGACTCATTTTCCAATAGGAGAAAACCCCTTCCATGGGAAAAAAGCGTTTTGCCGTGTCCAGGCAAAAAAACTAATCTAGATTTTGTATCGATATCGGGATATAATCCAAACCCGGGGAGTAGGGTAAGTGTACCATTTATTGGCCCATGAAAAAAAAAAGAAAAAAAAAATCAATGGTTCGTCGCACATTGGAAGTGTTCGAGCGATTTTGCCTGAAAAACCAAACCTATGAAAAAGCCAGCCTAGTTTGCTTGGAAGGTAGAGCGTCTGCCTTGTAAGTGCTAGGTCGTGGGTTCGATTACCACCCGAAGCAAATTTTATCCTAAACACGCCTACTGATATGCCTGCTTTTTTCTCTATGGATAACCAAAGAATACTAAAGACACTAAAGTTAGGCATGATTTATACTTGGATGGGTGACCTGACCACCTAAGCATAGAGAGAGAAAGAGAGAGAGAGAAAGAGATTTGTACAACAGCTCCTTGAAAGCTCGAAACATTTTAACTTTTCTCTTTTTTGACTTTTTTCTCTTTCTTTTTCTCCAATACAAATTAAATTAGAGGGAAAAAAAAACTTGGTTCAAAAGTTCGACTGGATCCAAAAGATGACAGAGCTGAGAGCAAACTGGGGTCGGGTGTGTATGCATGCCAAGTTATGTTGACTAGCCAGCGCTTTCTGTATGACTTTGACATCCGCTGATTTCGTTCTGCCTGGAAGTGTCATGTTCCAGGACAAGGCAATGTGTGTCAGTATAAGGTTGGTCATATATCTGACAGCCGTGCACGTGTAATGGAGAAGAAGAAAAAGAAGAAGGAGAAGAAGAAGAAGAAGAGGAGGAGGAAGAAGAAGAAGAAGAAGAAGAAGAAGAAGGTCGGGTGTGGATGCATGCCGAAAAACTTTTCTGTCAGATCCCCTTTTCTTCCTCTTCAAGAGTGGGGAAAAAAGTTTTTCTCGATATGCAGCGAAAAAAATTCTTCCCCCAGCAACAACTCCGCGCGGAGCAACTTTTTTAATGATGTTCTTCATCGTAAATTTTCAAAGAGAAAGAGAAAAAGAAGAAGGAGGAAGAAGGAGAGGAAGGAGAAGAAGAAGAAGGAGGAGGAAGAGGAGGAGGAGAAGACGAAGAAGGAGAAGTAAGAGGAGGAGGAGGAGGAGGAGAAGAAGAAGAAGAAGAAGAAGAATGAGGAGGAGGAGAAGGAAGTGGAGGAGAAGAAGAAGGAGGAGGAGGAGAAGAAGAAGGAAGAAGAACGAGGAGGAGGAGTAGGAGAAGAAGGAAGAGGAGGAGGAGAAGAAGAAGAAGGAAGAGGAGGAGAAGAAGAAGAAGAAGAAGAAGAAGAAGAAGTAGAAGAGGACGAAAAAGTAATAAGTCCGCGGTAGTCAAAATCTTCTTCGGAACATCATCATACAAATAGTACATTTCCTACATTTAGAACATCATTACCAAACATTATACCTCCTTTTAGAACATCTTTCAGAACATTATCTTTAGATTTAGAACATTAGCAGGCCAGAAAGTTCTCATACAATATGTATGCTGTAATCTCAAACTCTCTACTTGTTGCTTTCCCAGTAAAAGTGGCAGCGTAGCAAATTACTTTCCGATTATCTCTCTCTCTCTCTCTCTCTCTCTCTCTCTCTCGCTCGCTATTCTTTGCTTTCCTATATTTTTCTTTTGTTGGGAATAAAAGGAAAATTATCTTTTCGCTACTTTCCATAATCTGTTCTCTCCCTCCGAATCTCTCCTCTTTTTCATCCCCTTTACCACTTTATCAATTTCCTCTTCCTCCTTTCTTCTCTTTGTCCTCCTTTTCTTCTACCTCCTTCTCCTCCTCTTTCCCTCCTCGTTCCCTTTTACCTCCTTCACTTTCTTCATTTCCTCTTTCATCTCTTTCTCTGGTACATCACTGTTTGGACTTTTGGGTCCACCTCAGTAAAATTCTGGATACGGCACCCACTACCCAAATGCCTACAAATAAAGAAGGCTCTTAGGCCAGCCACTCACTATTAGGTAGATCTGACAGGTACACCTGCTCAGGTCCGCCTGTCAGGTCTACCTGATGCCTGATGAGCTAATGTTTGGAAATGATGTTCTAAATGTAGGAAATGTACTATGATGATGTTCCGAAGAAGATTTTGACTACCGCGGACTTATTACTTTTTCGTCCTCTTCTACTTCTCCTTCTTCTTCTTCTCCTCCTCTTCTTCCTTCTTGTTCTTCTCCTCCTCCTCCTCCTTCTTCTTCTTTTTCTTTTCCTCCTCCTTCTTCGTCTTCTTCTTCTCCTCCTCCTTCTTCTTCTTCTTCTTCTTTTCCTCCTCCTTCTTCTTCTTCTTCTTTTCCTCCTCCTCCTTCTTCTCCTCCTCCTTCTTCTTTTTCTTTTCCTCCTCCTTCTTCGTCTTCTTCTTCTCCTCCTCCTTCTTCTTCTTCTTCTTTTCCTCCTCCTCCTTCTTCTTCTTTTCCTCCTCCTCCTTCTTCTTCTCCTCCTCCTCTCCCTTCTTCTTCTCCTCCTCCTCCGCCTTCTTCTTCTCCTTCTTCTCCTCCTCTTCCTTCTTCTTCTTCTTCTCCTCCTCCTTCTTCTGCTCCTCCTTCTTCTTCTCCTCCTCCTTCTTCTTCTCCTCCTCCTCCTTCTTCTTCTCCTCCTCCTTCTTCTTCTCCTCCTCATCCTCTTCCTTCTTCTTCTCCTCCTTCTTCTTCTTCTCCTTCCTCTCCTCCTCCTCCTACTTCTTCTTTTTCTCTTTCTCTTTGAAAATTTACGATGAAGAACATCATTAAAAAAGTTGCTCCGCGCGGAGTTGTTGCTGGGGGAAGAATTTTTTTCGCTGCATATCGAGAAAAACTTTTTTCCTTACTCTTGAAGAGGAAGAAAAGGGGATCTGACAGAAAGTTTTTCGGCATGCATACACACCCGACCCCAGTTTGCTCTCAGCTCTGTCATCTTTTGGATCCAGTCGAACTTTTTAATGTTTGGAAATGATGTTCTAAATGTAGGAAATGTACTGTGATGATGTTCCGAAGAAGATTTTGACTACCGCGGACTTATTACTTCTTCGTCCTCTTCTACTTATCCTCTTCTTCTTCTTCTTCTTCTTCTTCTTCTTCTCCTCTTCTTCTTCTCCTTCTTCTTCTCCTCCTCCTCCTCCTTCTTCTTCGTCTTCTTCTCCTCCTCCTCCTCTTCCTTATTCTTCTTCTCCTTCTCCTCCTCCTTCTTCTTCTTCTTCTTCTCTTCTTCTTCTCCTCCTCCTACTCTTCCTCCTCCTTCTTCTCCTTTCTCTCCTTCTTCCTTCTTCTTCGTCTTTTTCTTGTCCTCCTTCTTCTTCTCCTTCTCCTCCTCCTTCTCCTACTTCTTCTCCTCCTCCTTCTTCTTCTTCTCCTCCTCTTCCTTCTTCTTCTCCTCCTTCTCCTTCATCTTCTTCTCTTCTTCTTTTCCTTCTTCTTCTTCTTCTTCTTCTTCTTCTTCTTCTCCTCCTCCTCCTCCTTCTCCTTTTTCTTCTTCTTCTCCTCCTCCTTCTTCTTCTTCTTCTCCTCCTCCTCTTCCTTCTTCTCCTTCTTCTTCTTCCTCTCCTTCTTCGGTTCTTCCTCCTTCTTCTTTTTCTCTTTCTCTTTGAAAATTTACGATGAAGAACATCATTAAAAAAGTTGCTCCGCGCGGAGTTGTTGCTGGGGGAAGAATTTTCTTTCGCTGCATATCGAGAAAAAACTTTTTCCCCACTCTTGAAGAGGAAGAAAAGAGGATCTGACAGAAAGTTTTTCGGCATGCATACACACCCGACCCCAGTTTGCTCTCAGCTCTGTCATCTTTTGGATCCAGTCGAACTTTTGAACCAAGTTTTTTTTCCCTCTAATTTAATTTTTGTATTGGAGAAAAAAGAGAAAAAAGAAGAGAAAAAAAGAGAAAAGTGAAAATGTTTTCAGCTTTCAAGGAGCTTTTGTACAAATCTCTCTCTCTCTCTCTCTCTCTTTCTCTCTCTCTCTCTCTCTCTCTCTCTCTCTCTCTCTCTCTCTCTCTCTGTCTCGGCAGGTGGGTTAGCGTGGCCGAGTGGAATTGAAGATTTTCATTTTGTTTCTTAGAAATTCATAGCCATATATTGATATGATCATAATAAAAGACACAATTCAATACTCTTAATTCTACTGGATTCGGAAATACTAAACAAGATACGACATTGTTGTATGAATTCGAAAAAAGTCTAATATTCGAGGAGTTTTTGACCAAGTGCTGGTTAACTCCAATATCTAAACTTCAAAATTTGCTCACCACCCGTTAATTTATGCTCAACATCCAGAAGACCACCGTAGGTAAAGACATCATTCCAAGAAAAATAGTAATAGAAAGTGATAACATGTATGGCAATGGTAAGATAAGATAAGATATAAGTTAAGATATGACTTACATGAAGGGTGACGTTGTTGTAGGTGACGACCAAATGTGACGGAATAACTCCCAGTTGACAGCCATGTAGGATGCCTTCTTCTTCTATTTCCCTTCCTTCTTTTACACCTACTTCTTCCCATTCACCTTCTCCTTCTACCTCCTCCTCATTATCCATTAGCAGATGGCGGAGTAGTCGACAATCATATGAATGCAAGTCACGTCACTTGTGTACCGTCAGAACAATTTTGCATTTTGCACACTGTTATGTGAAAAACAAATTAATTTTAATTTCAAAAGAGCACAAATAATGTCACACATTACCTCGCACTTGATGGGCAGGCGGGGGAGATGACATTAAAGTATGCGGGGAAAATTCCTGAAATTTTTCATTTCCTATTTGCCATGAAATTAGTACGTTGTGTTTTTCATTTTAATTATGTTTGCTCGAATCCAGACGAGGCGGGGGGGGAGGGGTTGTTTGCCCTGTTTTATGCACAATTGACAGTCTCGTATGAAAGCGAGAGGAAAAACTTTATATTATACGGTTTGAGGATTCAGCATTCAGTATCATAAAGTTGCAACACATTTCGTGGTGATAGTGAAGAGAGGTCGAACGAACCCATTGACTTCCAGAGTTCATCAAAGTTTGCAACTTTTTACTTTCCCTATTATGATTCTGCACCTCCAGAGTCTAGACCAGAAGTCGCCACCCTTTCACACATGGAGAACTTTCACTTCTTGGAAATATCTGAATTTGTTTGAAGTCGTTTAAAAAGCTAGTTAACGTCTCTGAGAGGCAAATCGATGGTGAAAAGTTGAATTTTGTACTTGTGGTTTTTTGAAAGAGTCATTATTAGGTATTAAATACCTAGGAGTCACTTTTTACTGAAATTGTATGATGCAAGCGAAATTTCCCTAAAGTACTCACCTCATGTTCCATTCTGTTTCAAGGCATAGACTGGGAGGACCTAGTGCAGAGGATCAATCGAATTCAAGAGGCCAAGTTTGCCTTCACATGCACGGAGCATGAGGCTAATGTCGGAGCCTATCTGGATACAGCTCGCGAACTTCGCATACTGGATGAAATTTCGTACGAAAATAAAGGAATATTTGCGAAAAGTAAGGATTTGGGATTGAAGAATAGTTTGGCCAGGCACTCACTATCGCACACGATGTGAATGACCGCACACGATCGGCGGACCTGATCAGGTCTACCAGATACCTGATGAGTCCACACACTATCATCAGGTAGATCTGACAGGTACATCTGATCGGGTCCGCCTGTCAGGTCTACCTGATACCGGATGAGCACAATTTAAAAAGCTAGTTAACCTCTCTGAGAGGCAAATCGATAGTAAAAAGTTGAATTTTGTACTTGTGGTTTTTTGAGAGTCATTATTAGGTATTAAATACCTAGGAGTCACTTTTTACTGAAATTACCTATATGATGCAAGCGAAATTTCCCTAAAGTACCTACTCACCTCATGTTCCATTCTGTTTCAAGGCATAGACTGGGAGGACCTAGTGCAGAGGATCAATCGAATTCAAGAGGCCAAGTTTGCCTTCACATGCACGGAGCATGAGGCTAATGTCGGAGCCTATTTGGATACAGCTCGCGAACTTCGCATACTGGATGAAATTTCGTACGAAACTAAAGGAATATTTGCGAAAAGTAAGGACTTGGGATTGAAGAATAGTTGGGCCAGGCACTCACTATCGCACACGATAGTGAGTGCTGGCACACGATAGGCGGACCTGATCAGGTCTACCAGATACCTAATGAGTCCACACACTATCATCAGGTAGATCTGACAGGTACATCTGATCGGGTCCGCCTGTCAGGTCTACCTGATACCGGATGAGCACACTCCCTATCAGGTAGACCTGACAGGTACAGATCCGCCTGATCAGATCCGCCTGTCGGGTTTCCCTGATAAATAATGAGCACACACACTAGACTGACGGTGGGTAAGACGTTTGAGCTGACACTGACAGGTGACAGAAAAGTATTCTGAAATGTGATCTCAAAAATGGCTACCAGTAGACAGTGTAGAAAACTGATCAGATACGCCTGTCGGGTTTCCCTGATAAATAATGAGCACACACACTAGACTGACGGCGGGTAAGACGTTTGAGCTGACACTGACAGGTGACAGAAAAGTATTCTGAAATGTGATCTCAAAAATGGCTACCAGTAGACAGTGTAGACATACTAACGTCACACATGATACCTATTACTCAAACCCAGCATTATGGTCAAAATAGATCTAGAAAAAGGCCTCCGTGATAATATTGTAAACCTCAACCTTAGCAAGTCTAATATTATACCACTGATATAAATATACACTTTTTATTGGTATAAGTAGGGCCTTTGTATTGGTATAATAAACGCCATATGTCGCTGCGACCTGGTCAGATCTTTTGTGACCAAAACAAAACTGATAAATGATTTCTCAATTTCTTTTAGCCTTAAGAAACCATGTGTTTTCTCAATCACATTGATCTCAGATACCATGATCTTGGTACAAAACAAAACTGATATATCCACAGGTCAACAATCAGCTTGGAAACAAAACTTACAGGACGCAGATGACGAGAAATCCAAGCTACTCAACCGATTCCTGAGAGAAGACAATGTAGACGAAATACTTCATGGAAGACACATTCCAACTAATGAATATCGGTCTGGAGACCCAATCATTGATAAAGCTAAAGGTAACTTTTTGGACAGTTTTACATACTTATCCAGGCGATTTTGTTATAGGTTGGCAGATATTTATTCCTTTTTTTTCCAAGCACAATGAGTGACCCAAACACGAATACTACATATTACTCGTAGATAGCAGATGATGAATGAAAGATTCATTTTCATTTACCAAAATGCATTTAAATACTTCGTAATTGTGATCTTGTGCAAAATGACACTGTGACACATCTCATGAAGTCCTTCTGAATTCAAAATTTTAACACTCCTCAACTTCTTCACAGATCTGACTGAATCCTTCGCGTGCAGTTCGACTTACGAGGTGGTCTACTTTGACTCCCTCCTCCAATGCAAAGAAGCCAAGAGGAAATCCAACCAAGAGCAAAGTAATTAATATAGGTGTGGCGCTCACAACAAAATACATAATTATAACCTTACATCACAGAAGAAAACCTCGAGCAAGAAAACCCTAACGCCATCCACGTTGCCAATTTCTGATGTTCAAGTTCGTTTCCGGAGACGGAACGTCTATAGAAACACAGATTCTCCTTTCCTCATATTTCAATCTCTGAAGGTTTAAATACAACTTCCGAAATCTTGGTCAGCAGCAAAACTACGTGAAAGTCTTCCACGCCAATGTCAGCAAAGTTAGCAATATTTTGGTCAGAGATATGTGGGCCATGGTCAAATGTATCGACGAACATCTGGACCATACTGCAGAACGACCGGCCAAGTTTTCCGATAGAAACAGCATGGAGTGGGTTCGACCCTCGATCAAGTTTCTGGAGAAGAAATATTCGACCTATATGTTCAGTGAGTATTTCTACATCGATGTGTTTTTCGTGTGGTGTCTACCAGTTCAATTTGTTCTCCGGTGTCATTATTGGATTACTGATGTACACATTTTTGATGATCAGAAACGACAGGTTTTTTTGTACTTTTGGAGCGAAGACAGTTTTGTTTTTGTCGCTGGCTGGATTAAAATATTCTAGCATTGAACCTTCCATAATGAAGAACATCTTTAACAGTTCGCATTACTTTGTTGATTTTTGTTATTGTTTACCAATAATCTCCTCTTGCTTCTTACAGGGATGACTCAAAAGAACGAACCTTGTAGCATCCCTGCGATTGTATTCGATGTGACCAAGGAATTCACTAAAATTGTGTTGAAACCAAACCTGCATAAGACGTCTTCGTCCAAGTTTGATAATTCCTTCTACATTAAGATATGCCTACCTCATCAATCAAATGTGGGGAAACAAAAGTTTACAGCACGCTCAAGGATTCAGGCATTTCTGACCTGACTGGGTAGCTGAGTACCTCATCGCTCATCCCTTCCTGAATTGAAACTTGAGATGAAGAGAGTTCCAGGAAAAGTGTGAAAATGGAGTTCCAGATAAAGTGGAAATGAGAAAATCCTATATGGAAGGCCAAAGTCATAAAGGGAAGTATTGATGGAAGGTCAAGAGTGACACAATTACGTACGAACGATCTCCATTTCTTAGAAGACGGGTTGAGAATGTGGAAGATTCCAAAGGAGAGAATACTACAATATGGGTTATATCTTACATCAAAGGAAGCGATACTATGGTTGATATTCAAAGAAAACGTCAAAATATGCATAATTGCATATGTTATAAAGAGAAAAGTGCTACAATGGACCATCTCACTTTCAAAGAAGACAGTGTCAGTATATGGAAACTTTCAAAAGGATATACCTAGTTGATGTACTCTCCAGAGGTCAATCGAAATCGAAGGTCAGAAAGGCACACAAAACCTTTATTTCTGGAATATTGAAGGTCACAACCACAATAAAAATAAAACAAAAAATATTTACTTACTCCCCCAGTTCCTTGCTTCCATTTCTATTTTTGTTGAAATTCTAGTACCTATAGGATTGGATTTATTTTTCCAGTCAGTTTTCAAAATTCATCATGAACCCTACTCACGTACGTCTTCATTTACACAAAATTGTTCCACAAACTTAGTTATGATCAATGATGATATTCCAATATGGGCCTTGATTTACTACATCTTCCGATCAGGTGGGAAAATATTGTCAACAATTAGGTATTTACAAAATTACGCTCGATAGAAATTTCCCCTTATAGCTATACCCTACTTATCTACATGAGTAGTTTTAAAATTCAGAAAAAGATAAAACAATATTATTTCTTCACATCTTCAATATTTCCAAATTTTGATGTCTCTGTATTCTCAAAATTGTGGTTTAGGATCGAAAGCACGCCAACCAAAGAAAGTGGAACTCTTCCTGTTGCTATAAGACGGGTGTTTCAAAAGAATTCTTCAATTTCCTGTATAGGATTGGATTTATTTTTCCAGTCAGTTTTCAAAATTCATCATGAACCCTACTCACGTACGTCTTCATTTACACAAAATTGTTCCATTTTTCTTTGGTCACAATTTTCCTCTTTTTTTCTTCCTTCCACTTCTATTTTTGCAACTTTGTTTCCTACGCTAAGTAGATTGTATCTCTCTACATTTCCATTACTACTTACATGTCCATATCACTGCAACCTTCTTGAATGATATGTCTTCGTCACAGCACTATACTCTGACCCTGATAAATATCCTCCCTTTGTGCCTCTTCTCTGTGTACCTCTTCCCTTTCCCTCCTTCTCCTCCTACTCTTCCCCTAATACTCATCCTCCTCCTTCTTTCTTCTTGATCTGGAATTGATTTCACGAGTCAAGAGAAGGGAACCCTCGCTTCGTTTAGCAGAAGGAAACCAGGGTATGTCTTCTTGTGACATGTTCATATGCGCTGCAATCTTCTTTATTGAATCTTCAAAAGCTCTTCCACTTTGATCTGACTCTAGAATATCTCCTCTACCGTCGTTGTGTCATTCCTGTTTATCTATTCATCCCAAAATCCAGAGGAAGCAAAAAGAGAGAAAAGGATTCAAAATGAATTAGTGCAGCTTTATCCTCTTTCTCCTAACCTCCACGTCCTATCTATCCTTTTTACCCCCGCACCCACTCATCCCTTTTATTCACCCCCAACCTTATCCCTTTATTTTTTATTTTTGGCTTGATGAGACTACATAATCTCAATTTGGACGTGTAAATCTAAACACCTAATAAACTCATAGTTATTGGAAGAGGTAGCTGTTTTCGAATCTACGTTACGATGACAATTAAGAAGCCGACTACCAACTGTTGTAGACTTATCAAAGCAGCAGTTTGGTCTCACCACCTCCTAAGATCCCAATTTAGTGTCCAGTTATTGTTATGCTTAGTGGTAAATTTCAAATTTCCAATTTGAACATTATCATTATCATCTCATCTTTTCCGAATCGTCTTCAGGTCGTCTGGATCACGCTCTGAAGCTTCTCAACAGCAAGCTCGCATTTTTCTTCAACCAAAACTTCGACTCCAACGATCGGAAAACCTACTTGAAGTTGGCGGTCACCATTTCCAACTTGCTGCCCTATTTCGCATCTCATCTTTTCCGCCGAATCGTCTTCAGGTCGTCTGGATCACGCTCTGAAGCTTCTCAACAGCAAACTCGCGTTTTTCTTCAACCAAAACTTCGACTCCAACGATCGGAAAACCTACTTGAAGTTGGCGGTCACCATTTCCAACTTGCTGCCCTATTTCGCCAAACCGGGCGAAAGCCGAACCCTCATCAAGTCTTTCCACATTTTGAAGAACTGCTGCGGGCTGTACGAGCATTATGTTGCGGGAAGTTACGAGAAAGCGATGAAAAGCATTGAGAAGATGAATGTGCTCCCACTGGATGTGAGTGAAGTGGAAGCGCGACATGAAGAGTTTCAGATGTATGATGTGTCGATGAAGAGTGCGATAGGTAAGAGAAGATGAGAATGAAAAGCATTGAGAAGATGAATGTGCTCCCTCTGGATGTGAGTGAAGTGGAAGCGCGACATGAAGAGTTTCAGATGTATGATGTGTCGATGAAGAGTGCGATAGGTAATAGATGAAAAGCATTGAGAAGATGAACGTGCTCCCTCTGGATGTGAGTGAAGTGGAAGCGCGACATGAAGAGTTTCAGATGTATGATGTGTCGATGAAGAGTGCGATAGGTAATAGAAGATGAGGGGATAAATAAAAAACAAGGGTCCTCTATTGGGTTGTATGGAAAACGAATACTACTTCACTTTTTGTACAATGGATCTTCACAAAGTTACCCAGTCTTCAATCAAGTAAAAGTGTCCTCGGTCCTCGACCAAAAAACGCTAAGCCAAAGAGCTATAGCAACATTCCTAAAAACGAGGTGCAAAAGTCAAAGCTCTGCGAACCCGCAAAATATACAGGGTGGTACGTATGTCACAGAACATCCGGGAAATATAATTTGGAAGGCGAATTTAGTAGGAGATTGGAAACCATTGACTGATAAGAACAGTAGATTGGAAAACAACCACTTTACGCTAGGCTTGAGACATGTTTATCTGTTACACTGATAGACCTGTTTTTGTCCTCTTTTCACGAGCAAACGACTCAGCCGATTTTCAATATTTTTTTTCTAAGAAGAGTAACATGGGTTGCTTAAAATGCATGACATTCCATCCTGGTTCAAAATAACGGTGCTTCACGAACTTGCCTAAAATGGTGACAAATAGGTGCCTAATATAAAAGATTAGGTCGTGTTAAATATTTTCGACCATAAGAGATAAGGGTATCTATTATCAGGGTGTTTGAATTTAAAGAGAAAGTAAAAATTTCTACTGACCAAATGACCACGGACCACCCTGTTTATCCAGAAAGGTTTACGTGGAGATAAAAACAATTTAGAAATCCTTTCCCAGCACACTTTTCACAGTTAATTACTATTATTATTATCAGCATAGGAGGGAGAGAGAGAGGAAGGGAGGGGAGAGAGAGAGAAAAAGTGGGAGAGAAAGAAAGAGATAGGGAGGGAGAGAGGGAGGGGGATAGAGAGAGAAAGGGATTATTGAAGATTATAGAAAGGGAGAAGGAAGAGAAGCTTTACTATACAAATAAAACTGGAGAACAAAGTACAGGGTGTATCCAAAAGATGTTCTCCCTCGTTGATAAATGTCACTGTTTGATAAAGGTTTGACGTCATGGTATAACTGCTAAGGTTTTTGGACAGGGGTATCACCCTCCATTCGGGGACAAGCTACCCGCATCGTCACGCTAACCTTACCCAGCCTGAGTGGGGCCGGGAAAAGTCAGCACGTGGTAGCTAGTCCAGATGATCACCCATCTGGTTACTAACAACGGACAATGTTGCTTTACTTCAGTGAACTTTTGGGAACTGGTGCATTAATCGTGCTATCGCTGACGCCGCTCAAAAATCGGTTCTAAACCGATTTGGAACCGACTAAAACCAGTTAATCGGTTAACCAGAAACTGAGAGAACCACAAGCACAAGCTCCACTTATCCACTATCTTATCTCTCTCTTAAGCGCTTCAATCCACCATGCTTGATCTCAATAGAAATAAATTCAACTTCCCTTCCAAGCAGTCAGATGAACTTTGAAATAATGCTCAAAGCGAAGAAGAAAAGAATGTTGTTTGAATAATTCAGACATTAACACATTTTCTCATCAAGGTAGAAATTAATTTTAATTATTCCCAACCGTTCTTCATCTTTTTTTAGTATAAAAAATTGAAAAATGTACAAGAGCCTTTGCACAAGAAAAAAAGGAGAGGTTTTGGTGTTTTTATCAAAGGGATGAAAAAGTTTTCCAATTTACAGCACAATATTATTATTATTTTGATTAGCATATTTTCAACATTATACATCTGCTCAACTTTATAGACTGGGTCTGAATGTATTCTCACTCAACAGTGGGTGAAATTTTGCTTTCTTTTAGACCCTCAGCTAGTCAGCGAGAAAATTTGAACTCTGAAGTTCATTGTTCCAACAAAATACTCATACCCACGTAGTATACGAGTATGTACATACAAAGCTGGATAATGCTGTAAAACGAAAGAACAAATGGCCCTAAAAAAAATGCATGCAAATAAGTGGTGGCCATTAAATCAAAAGGGGGTTGCTCTCTGCAAAAAGCATAATTTACCCACTGTTCAAAGGATACACGCTGAAACGTTGATTAATTTCACTTACCAACTCACCAAATCAGAACTCGGGTCCAAATAAACTCTGCAATGCCAGATCTTCATTCCAGTTGATCTCTCGCATCAGATCATGTGCAGATTTGGCCATCACTTCACTCATGGCCGATTCATCATCAATACTCAGTTTTCTTCTCCTAGCACGTAGGATTTTCCTATTGTTTTTACTCTCCGATTGTTCCGTGTTTCCAGGTTTAGGGTTATGTTGACTAGCCAGCGCTTTCTGTATGACTTTGACATCCGCTGATTTCGTCCTGCCTGGAAGTGTCATGTTCCAGGACAAGGCAATGTGTGTCAGTATAAGGTTGGTCATATATCTGACAGCCGTGCACGTGTAATGGACACCATCAGGACGTCTCCTATAACAGAGGAGGCGTGTGTAGTAGTGGATATCCAACACGTTGAAGCCGTACTTCTGAACCACACCAGCCGCATAGAAGTTTGCCTCGAGAACATTATACTGGAGGAACTTCTTGATAAAGTCCAAGTCTTTGACGACAAGCGCGGACGATGTATGTGTAGAGGATGGATGTAATGCTGTCAGCCAGATAACCAAGGTGGAAGGCGGTAGAGATTGCTTGAGTAGCTCCATGAGTTTGACAATATTCGTTTTGAACGCAAGGTAGCCATCAGGTCCCCATCTTGTCAAATCCCACAGGGTAGAGTTGATAATCACCACGTCTGGAGGGTGTTGTCGATAGAAGTTAGAAGTCAGTCTCTCTTCTATCCTCCGATTGAACACTCTAGTTGTAAAACTAAACTCGATCGTCACTCGCCCTTCCCTCCAAATCCGATCTTCCACATAGTCTCGAGTCTTTCTTAACCCAGAGAACATGATTCGCTGATCGTTGAGGAAACTTGGTTCTCCTTTGGCTTGATTTTCACGTTGAGTGATTAGTCGACCTGTGCATAGGAGACAGAGCAGATCCTTGTACAACGCCCGCGTGTTTGAATCACCGATAAATAAAATGTGTTTCTTCCTGAGCAAAGCCCACGCCTCGCTCTTTAAAAATGTGTCCGCCATGCTCCTAAAAAATTCGACGTCCGGAAATAAAAGCGAGTTCTCTTAGAAAATCGCTCTTGGAAAAAATTGACGTTTTGAATAAAACGCGGGTACAAGATCCAACTGGTTCAAAACTTGCGCTGTTTTAAAGAAAGTCAAGATGTTAAGTTTCTAAACATCACTTATGTTAGAATTTTCCCGAATTTCAGAATATAATAGTCGGCCGAAAATATGAATTAATCCTTGCAAGATTGCATAGGTAGTAGTCGGTACTCGATTTGTGTTGTCTGACTAGGAGTACTGGATCCGTTGTTTCAATGTGGGATGTGCATCAAGCGAGGAACATAATAAACATACCAGTCGCTGGAAACTGAAAAGCACCCTGAATATATTTATGAATTTCATTTAAATTAGGGAAAAAAGCATGATAAAAACTAAGAAAGCAAACACAAGATACAAAATAATTCAATTTACTCAGCGAATTAATTTTCAAGACCTCGACTCGACTCCCTCCCACAACTCTTCCCTGGGCTCGGGGTAAATTTATCAAAAATATTCATCTCAAACACATTTTTCTCGAGTCTTGTTTCCACTCCCCCGTTACCCCGATCTACCCTATTGTTTATTAAGTTTGTTTCTTTGTTAGTAAAGATGGCCACCTGAACTCATTTATGAAGTGAACAATTCAAGAACTGTGATTGATCTACCTACTGTGTTTCATTTCTGCAAGTTTGATCAGTAGCAAGTTGCTAGTGGTAGGTAAGCTAAGTACGAACAACGCAGGGAAATGGTCTTTCAGAAGGTCTGATAAACCTAGGTCT
>NW_007377600.1:274877-300500 GCF_000475195.1 Diaphorina citri
TCAGGTCCGCCTGTCAGGTCTACCTGATACCTGATGAGCACACACACTATCAGGTATACCTACTTACTATCAGGTATGTGGGTCTACCTGATAGTGAGTGGCTGGCCTTAAATATGAAGACACCTCTTTAAGTTTTCTACCAGGGAATGAAGGCTCTTAAAGAAGAAGAAGCCTCTACCAGGAAATGACCGTATTTTCTGGTAGAAAACACTGAATTGGCCCTTCTTTCAAAGACGAGACACCCTCGTAATTTTTTCCACTGAAGTACTACTTAAACATTAATGTTGTTCCGTATAATCCTGAGCTTACTTCATTCATCAAACCCGAGACATGTTTGCCTACCCAGCAACCTACGTATACAGTGTGTCTCAGAAATCCTGTAAGGTACCCGTTAACGTTTGGAATGCTCCTGTCTTCCTTCTCTTTTGGATTTCGGGACGATAAGACCTTTCTTAGCAGTTCCCTCTATCAAACCTCATAAAAAAATTGTGAATGATACAGTATGTTCCAGAAATCCTGTAAGGTACCCGTTGACCTTTAAACAGCTGGAAAATTTTAAATTCTGATTGATCCATGTATACCTACAGGAAAAATGGCATATGACCTATCCAGTAGTGGCATTAAAAACCAGGTTCGACCACCGGAAGTGGACTTTTTGGGTAAAAATCGACATTCCTAGAGAAATTTTAATAATAACGCCTAGTATTAGATATTATTTTCCCCCTCCCCGTGTTTGTAATCTAAATCTTTTGGTCCCAAAGACAGTAGAGGGGTACATTACAGGACTTCTGGCACACACTGTATGTATCTACCTATGAACATATAGAGGTATATACGGAACCTACTTATACACACAACATGATATTGTGTGGAAAGAAGATAATACCTGTATACCTATCTAATGAGATTATTAGGAAGGAAAAAGATACAGGAAGAAAGGGAGAAGGAGAAAGAGAAGAAGGGAGGGGAGAGAGAGAAAGTGGGAGAGAAAAAGAGAGAGAGGGAGGGGGATAGAGAGAGAAAGGGATTATTGAAGATTATAGAAAGGGAGAAGGAAGAGAAGCTTTACTATACAAATAAAACTGGAGAACAAAGTACAGGGTGTATCAAAAGATTGTTCTTCCTCGTTGATAAATGTCACTGTTTGATAAAGGTTTGACGTCATTGTATAACTGCTAAGGTTTTTGGACAGGGGTATCACCCTCCATTCGGGGACAAGCTACCCGCCTCTTCACAATAACCTTACAGTAAGTATTCCAACCAACCTCAGTGGTGCAGTGGTTAGCGCGTTGGACTTTGAGTCTGGAGGTTGGCGGTTCGAGTCCGAGTCAAGTCGTAAAAATTATCTAATAATATTCTTAACACAATTAAAATATCCTTAAGTACCTAAGTATTCTTGAGAACCATGATACCTGTCCATAACAATATGAAGATGAAGCTCTTAATCGGCTTAATCCGCGTATTAAATTCCTTAATTCACTAATTTTCAGGGGAAAACAGAACTCCTAACCCCCACTACTTTCAATATGTACCATGTATTGTGTAGAGTGGGGAAAGGGGGAACGGGATTGGGGTTGTGGGATTTCCAGAAATTCCCTAATAGGCGGGTTATGTTAGGGGATATAAGATTATACATCATGTTCACATATTGGGGGGAAATTTGGAGGGAAAAAAAGCAGGGTGGTTCAACACAATTTTCACTAATTGCATTTTAACTAAGGAGAATGAGGAATACATGAAATAAATTTAATACCCAAGTATGTAGTGAAAGTGGGGAGGCATATACAGGGTGTACCAGAAAAAATTATAGAAATAAAAAAAAACACTGAAAATAGCTCGGTGTCTTTCTGGCTAACCCTGTAGAATAGAATATACCTTGTTCATGCCTGCCTTTTTCGTACTGTTCACCTTCTAATTGCATTTTAAGGAGAACAAGGAATGCATGAAATAAATTTAATACCCAAGTATGTAGTGAAAGTGGGGAGGCATATACAGGGTGTACCAGAAAGAATTATAGAAATAAAAAAAAAACACTGAAAATAGCTCGGTGTCTTTCTGGCTAACCCTGTAGAATAGAATATACCTTGTTCATGCCTGCCTTTTTCGTACTTCTTTGCCTATTTTTATTTCCTTACCTTTATTCTTGGTTTATTACAGTGGTAATACAGGGCCTCCCCTCCTAAGGTCCCAAGGGGGGGGATTATGATTGAGTCATATATCTTAATTTGCACCTCAATCTGACAAGAGGGAGGGGGGGGCATATGTGTCTTGCATATTGCGTACTGCGTGCGCGTTGCATTATTCTGCAATCTTGGAATGTTGAATATTGAATTAGGTTGGTGATGGAGTGAGTGAGAAACAGAGGGAATGTATGGTCGGATTTAGACACAGAGAGAGAGAGAGAGAGAGAGAGAGAGAGAGAGAGAGAGAGAGAGAGAGAGAGGTAGTAATAAGAATACACTTGGGTAAAGGAACAGCAAGAAGATCCAAGATAATGTTCTCTCTTGATGTTCGTTTTAAAAATGAATTAATGTCATTATCGTAAAGAGAAGCGCAGAAATAACATATTATTACCAAGAAGTCAAATGGAGAAAAAACATCTGATACTGGAGGTCTTGAATCCTATAATAGTAGAAGATGTAAGATAAAATGCAATTACGAAAAGCATAGCTCCAAGACTAGATGCTATTAGATACATTGGAAAAGAGAGCGAGGAGCAATAAAAGATGATTTTGATATTCTGTTATTATTAATATGGATACAAAAAATACTAGTAGATAGTAGTAATAGTAATAAGAATACACTTGGGTGAAGGAACAGCAAGAAGATCCAAGATAATGTTCTCTCTTGATGTTCGTTTTAAAAATGAATTAATGTCATTATCGTAAAGAGAAGCGCAACAGTAACTAGAACAGGATGTTCCCTCGGCTTCCTCCCTCCCCTTTCCCCACACTTGTAGAAAATTTCCCTCCCTCTCCCCCACACTTGGAGAAAATTTCCCCTCCCTTTCCCCCACACTTGGAGAAAATTTCCCTCCCTCTCCCTCTCTTCCCACAGTTAAAGTAATTTTGCCTCCCTCTCCCCCACATTTGGAGTATTTTCCCTCTTCTCCCCACAGTTGGAGAAAATTTCCCTCCTTCTCCCCCACACTTGGAGTATTTTCCCTCCCTCTCTCCCACGGTTGGAGTATTTTCCCCTCTTCTCCCCTGACTTGGATCATTTTAAAGTTTTTCAAAGTGGAGCACACAAGTTTTGCCGAGGTAAAGAAATGTGGAGGGAACAATATTGCCTCCGAATTGCCCGGAGCTAGGAGCCAGAGCATTTTTACCTTCTCGCTCAACGAGCAAAAAGTTTTCCTTCTTCTAATTTACCTCAATTTTCATATTTATTCTTCTTTTTCCCTCACTCAAACTTTCGCCATATCTTTTTATACTTTTCCCCTCCTGCTTCTTCTAATTCTTCCTTCTTGTCTTTTATTTTTCTTTTCTTCCCTTCCATCTTCCTCTTCCTCCCTTGTCTACTAGAGTACATCCGTGTCTTTTATTTTTAGTCTCTTCCCCTCTTTCGACTTCCTCCTTCTATTCTTTTTCTTCTTCCCCTTTTCTTCCTCTTCCTTGTTACCTCCTAGGGTACATTTTTGTCTTTTATTTCTCTTTTTCTCCCCCTCTTTCTCCTCCTCGTCCTCGTGTTCTTCTTCATCTTCCTTCTTCTTCTCCTCTTCCTCCTCCTCCTCCTCCTCCTCCTCCTCCTCCTCCTCCTCCTCCTCCTCCTCCTCCTCCTCCTCCTCCTCCTCCTCCTCCTCCTCCTCCTCCTCCTCCTCCTCCTCCTCCTCCTCCTCCTCCTCCTCCTCCTCCTCCTCCTCCTCCTCCTCCTCCTCCTCCTCCTCCTCCTCCTCCTCCTCCTCCTCCTCCTCCTCCTCCTCCTCCTCCTCCTCCTCCTCCTCCTCCTCCTCCTCCTCCTCCTCCTCCTCCTCCTCCTCCTCCTCCTCCTCCTCCTCCTCCTCCTCCTCCTCCTCCTCCTCCTCCTCCTCCTCCTCCTCCTCCTCCTCCTCCTCCTCCTCCTCCTCCCTGTTCATCTTTCATTTGAGAAAAAGTTTTACAAGAGTTTCAATTTCACACTCAAATTAAACAAAATGAGGAGATGTGTGGTGACGGAGGTAGAAACAAGATTATTAGTAACATTACAGCGGAACATCGTGAATTCATGAAGAAACAGATACCTACTACTTGAACCAAGTAATAAGCGAATCAAACTTTGTGCAGTATGAATTTACATATTTGGAACATGCTGAGAGCTTAATACTGGCAGCTTCAACAGGGTGCAGTTAGTCTATTTTATTCTATTCTACTTACCAAGTGAGATACATAGGTAGGTATTGTTTTTAGGCGTCCAAGGGTGTTTTAAACCCTTTAATCCTTCCCACACCGTGAGATAGGTACCACGCTTATCTCACGGACACGGACAGCAAAGCAAGCACCAACTAATCGTGGACACCTAAACTTTGACATTAGGTATCCGTAGGTACAAAGTCAGGACCCACTTGAGGATTAGAATAAGTGACAAAATAAACTCAAGTTGCTAGTAGGTAGGAAGGTACTCATACTATACAAACAGGAAAAGCCCCCTAAGGGCAGATTTAAGTGGATCCTCCTTAAGTGCTTACTTTCGGGTCGGACATAATCTCGCCAAAGCTATTTCCCAACTGCCACACCATTCCCGACCGTTAAGAATTTCACAGATTTATTTTACAAATTAAAAGACATAAATTCCACTCCGCCTTTTCTTTGTTTATCTTGACCGTACAATCCCAAGGTTTCCCTCGGGTAGGGAAAAAAAGGTCAAAGTCGTAACAGCAAATAGCAACAACAGCATTTGAATTTTAATTCGCCCCAAAAAGGTAGTTTTTACCTACCCTACGTAAGAATACAGATTGCTTTTTGAAAAAAATAAAAGACCGAAAAAGGAAAGCTCTCCAGCATTGGAGCTACATGATTGCACGATGCTTACTCATTCCCTACTGGGCCTATGGGCTTCTAATAAGGTGTACATAGAAAAACTACATAGAAAATAAGATTCTTTCGATTATTGGCAAATTTCAACCAGCAAACCGAAAGTTGTGACAGTTTTCCCCACAATTTTTAATACGGAAATCACCTTCATTACCGCATTCGTTAACTCCAATCATCTACACCCTATGCAGCGTCCTTCGACGTCAATTGATAACAATCGACACCGTCTGAGACACGTCTACACCATGAACTTTCCTTTCATTCCACCAAGATCTTTTGATCTCACCTAGGGACTCTGAATGGGTTCCAGGCACGCACCTTTAATGGTATACAGAGTCTCCCAAAATAAATAGTAGGTACATAGATAAGTTTATTCTGTTTAATAGTAAATAAAAATAAATAGTAGGTACGTTTAATAGTAAAGTTAAGATAAAAAGTCTCCCAAAATAAATAGTAAGCACAGTAAAGTCTCATAGATGTTATCAACACTCCTAATGGCTGTCTCTTTGCTTCCTCTTCCCAAACTACCTGAGGGAAAGCTCGTAAACATTTTACGAAACTGATTTTTATGACAGGACGGGTCATAAGTTAAAACACATAAAAGCCATAAACTAAGACATAAAATCTCTCCCTTAAAAATGAGTTTTGATAAAATATCCCAACATCCCCCCCCCTCCTTCTGCCCCAATAATTTCCATAGCCTATGTGCTCTGCTATCTGCCTTTGAAGTTTTTCCCCATCAGGCAGAGGCTTAACATGGGATTTTGAACAGAGATTCAGTACCTGGATGGTAGGAATAGAACCTATATGGCAGGTATATTTAGGTATAGATAGTAAGTGTCTCCCACATATTTTTAAGGTACCTACCTGAAGTATAGTTAATACCTACTTACCTATTTCCAGGTCTACAGTCTCAAGTATTAGTAAACTAAGTTGTGTCACACAGTTTTTATTTTCCTGAGCTGTGCTGCCTGGCTCTGCTGCTCGATTGTTAAAGAGACTTTTCAGTCTCATTCTAGCAGTATACATGACTGTTGTATCATAATAATAAAAAAAAATAATAATCACATTAGGTATTCATCATTATAATGTCATAATTTGTTTTATTATTTGGTATATTATATGTTTTACCACCCGGGAAAAAAAAAAAAAAAAAAAAAAAAAAAATCACTTCTCACCTACTTTGTTCGAATTCGCGCAATACTTTCTACTTTTTTTCGCTTCCCTTATTCCCACAGGCATTCCTACTACCTATGTATGTTATTTCTAAAGAGCTTCACCAAGATGGGAAGAACTCGAATAAGCTTAAACTAAAGGAAGACCTAGGTATTCTAAAACTGTAATTTCATTGTAAAGGAAATCTTTATACCGTGGTAATTTGATATTTTAGCATCTCCACCAATAATAACTAGATTATTTTCAGGATATTACATCGTATATTTTTCCCTACTGGCGCTCCTTCTAAAAATCCTAACAGACTGTCCTCTGTCCTACCTAAAATTATCACTTCACCTTCAGACATTCAGAGAACCTCTTTTTGATTCCGAGGAACCCGTGTAAAGTTAGACCTTTAGTCTTTTGGTCAAGCTTCATGTGCATTCATTCATTTTATATCGTGGTAATTTTGGCATCTCCACCAATAGCTACGCCTTCTTTTGATGTTCTGGTCTAAACTAAGTAGGTACTTTGTTTTCCACTACCTTGCTCCCTTCAAACTATCCTACGGGAGGAAGTAAGTAATGTTCTGCTCCTTGCTCCTCCCGAAATGTCAGATACTTTTCTTCTGTGCGAAACTTTCCTTAAGATCAATTAATAAAGATAAGACTTTTCTGAGCTTTAATTTTTATTTTTTTATCGGAGAGATTGGAGAAAATTTGATCCGCCCTTTTAACCTTTGTCAGAGGATGTAATCGGTAGTTTTAGTGTTGAAGCTGTAGAAAAAATTAACGTTTCTATGTACCGTAGACCGTGCTATACAAGTTTTCTATCTTTCTATGTACCGTACCGTATTAGACCTGCCATTTGTACAAAATGGGATCGTATGGGATATAGATAGGGTTTTTTTCTGTAACATATTTTTCTCTTTCTTCTTCCCTTTTATTCTTTCTCTCCGCTTTTGATTGTCTCTCTCCCTTTATCCCATTCATACTCGTTCCTTACGCCTCTTTCTACAGTCTCTTTTTCTTCCTTGCTCTCCCTTCCACAGCCTCGAACCTAATTATATGACATCTCTCTCTCTCTCTCTCTCTCTCTCTCTCTCTCTCTCTCTCTTTTATTATTGAAAAATAAATGAAAAATTAGTTTCAAAGAGGGTGGGGAAGAGGAAGAGATTTCGGAGAAGGAACAGAAAGAAACGGAACTTCACTTTCACTCCCAAAAAGGGGGAGCGCAAAGTGCCTAATTGAGTGAGAGTTGTTGGTACGCCTTTCAGTCAGAACGAAGTACCCAGAGGTTGTTCCTACATAAATTATTTCAGCTTTTTTTTTCACTATCTTTTTTTTTTTGACTGTGTGTTTTTTGCAGTAAAATTTCTTTTCTAACTTATGACTCTCAGGGGAAAAGTTTAATCTGGTAGGTACCCCCTTACTGGAGGAGATGAAAGAGGGGGAGAAGAAGAGTTGGAGGGGAAAAGGGAACGAAGGAGGAGAAGAGATTGTGAGAAGGAGTGGTAAAGAGGAAGAGGAGGAGAGAGTGAGAAAAAGAAGGGAGGGGGGGAAAGAGAAGGAGAGAACGGAGTGTGAGAGAGAGAGAAGAAGAGGAGGAATGGGAGTGAGTGTAGGATTTAATTCATTAGGTTAACACAGAGTGACCGACTGACCAGTGGGAACTGGGGCGGCTCTCTCTCTCTCTCTCTCTCTCTCTCTCTCTCTCTCTCTCTCTCTCTCTCTCTCTCTCTCCCTGTTTTCTATCCTATTTTGACATTTTTCTCTCCTTTTCTTTTTATACTTCTAATCATCTAATGTCTATACGATCTGCAACCTATTCCTTCTATTTTCTGACATATCCTTTATCCTTCTTTTTTCTCTCTCTCTCTCTCTCTCTCTCTATCTCTTGTTCCTTCTCCCCTTGTTCCTCTGCAGCTTTCTCTTATTCCTACCACTATCTCTTCCTTTCTCTCCCTCTCTTCCTTCCTTACGCTCACTTGTCCGTAGATTTTTCTTCCCATATCATGACATCCCTCTCTCTCTCTCTTTCTCTCTCTCTCTCTTATCCTATTATTATCTCTTCTTGTTCTTTCCTTTTCTCCACTGTTCTTTCTCTCCCTTGTCCCTTTTCTCCCTCCCTTACGCTCACTTGTCCGTAGGTGGGACTTGTAACCTAAGGGTTGAGGGTTCGAGTCTCCTGAGGAGAAAACTTTGAACAAAATTAGGTAGTTATTTCGAAGTTTTTCTGACGGATTAACAGATTATGTGATTAATATTTCATTTTAATCTTTCATGAGAAAGAGAAGAAGAGGATATTTAATTATTTAACAATAAAATTTAACCAAGGTGAAGACAATTCTAAAGGAGTATTGATCCACAGATTCTTACGAGTAAGAGAATGAACTCGGGTCTCCCAATTGTGAGGCTCATTTTAATCTTTCATGAGAAAGAGAAGAAGAGGATATTTAATTATTTAACAATAAAATTTAACCAAGGTGAAGACAATTCTAAAGGGGTATTGATCCACAGATTCTTACGAGTAAGAGAACTCGGGTCTCCTAATTGTGAGGCCAGGTCTGAACCATCACGAGCCTCGTTCAGCTGACAGAAACCTCTGTGCTACGTCAGGGCACAGAGAGGAAACACAAATTAGAAATTATTTGCCTCCAGATTTGTGTGTTTATTTTATTTATTAGATGTGCAGGGTACAGTGCTCTCCCCTTTTCTCTCTTTAACCCGCCTCTATTTCTCCTCTTAACTCTCTTCTTCCCTCTACACCCTCTTCCTCTTCTTCTTCTCTTTCTCTTCTTTATCTTTCCAGCCCTCACTTTCCAGTCCTCTCTCTCTCTCCTTTTAGTTTCTCCTCTTCTAGAAGTTTTTGTAAGCTTTGGGGGTGAACTAACCTTTGTAATTTTTGTTTTGTTAAAAATAAAGTTATTTTCGTTCAGTTCAGTTCAGTTCAGTTATCTTTCCAGCCCTCACTTTCCAGTCCTCTCTCTCTCCTTTTAGTTTCTCCTCTTCTTTCCTCTCTTCCCTTACCCTCTTCTTTCCTTACTCCCTTTAACCACCTTCTTCTTTTCTTCCTCTTACTCTGTTTTCCCTCTCTTTCTCCCCTCTTCCTCATATTCTTTCTTCTTTCTAGTGCCTTTCTTCCTTCCTTTTCCCCCCCTCTCAAATTTCTTCTCTCTGTTTTATCTCTTCTTTTCATATTTCTCAGTTTTTTCTCTCTCTTGACTTTGGCTCGAACCACCGACCTCCGGATGCGAAATCCACAGCTAACTACTGCATGCACTACTGAGATTGATTAGCACAGCAATAAGGAAACAAACGCTTCTTGGAGTTTAGTTAGAGAAACTTTTTCACGCGGAATCGAATGGTGAAACTTTTAGAACTGTCCGACTTAATGTAATAGAAAGTCGTGTGATGTTCACACCAGATTTTTGCAGTAAAATTTCTTTTCTAACTTATGACTCTCAGGGGAAAAGTTTAATCTGGTAGGCACCCCCTTACTGGAGGAGATGAAAGAGGGGGAGAAGAAGAGTTGGAGGGGAAAAGGAAACGAAGGAGGAGAAGAGACTGTGAGAAGGAGTGGTAAAGAGGAAGAGGAGGAGAGAGTGAGAAAAAGAAGAGAGGGGGGGGAGAGAAGGAGAGAACGGAGTGTGAGAGAGAGAAGAAGAGGAGGAATGGGAGTGAATGTAGGATTTAATTCATTAGGTTAACACAGAGTGACCGACTGACCAGTGGGAACTGGGGCGGCTCGGGACTTGTTACCACTATCTCTTCCTTGTTCTTTCTCTCCCTCTCTTCCTTCCTTACGCTCACTTGTCCGTAGGTTTTTCTTACCATATCATGACATCCCTCTCTCTCTCTCTCGCTCTCTCTCTCTTTCTCTTATCCTATTATCTCTTCTTGTTCTTTCCTTTTCTCCATTGTTCTTTCTCTCCCTTGTCCCTTTTCTCCCTCCCTTACGCTCACTTGTCCGTAGGTTTTTCTTTCCATATCATGACAGTATCTTTGTCTCTTCCACTTAAGTCTCCCTGCAAGTTTTCTACGTTCACACCTTGATTGGATTTTCAATTTTCATGGCACTTCTTTTTTTTCTCTCTTCTCTATATCTTTTTTACTTTCTATTACATTATGTAGGGAATTTGATAGTCGGGACAGAGACGGAATGTATTTGGGACGTATAAATGATATAAGTTAAGGCTCTTTCCCATTTGTCGTTCGGAAAAAAATCGTGCGTTGTATAGTGGGAACACTTATTTAAATTATATTGCCTACAGGACATTTGGAAACAAGAATCGGATGAAACTCACAAGTGTGAACGGGCCTTTAGTGTGCGCTCTGCTCAAAAGAGTAGAAGAATATTGTAACTTGTGGAGCAGGCTTTACATTATTTGTCGGGAGTATGGGGAAATGTGAATGGAGGAAAGCACACCACTCTAATTTGTGTTCTGATATCCGAGACTGGAACTCGACATGACGTTTCCTATGCATAATTGAACGGAGTGGTTGGGAAAAAGTTGTACTTGGGTCTGTTTGAATTTTCAGCAAAGGTACTTTAATTTCAAATAACATAGGAGGAGACTCACCTATATTTTCACAAAGAAAAATATGTGGCATGTATGTCAGTTTGAATTGTTAAAAGAAAACTGTTATAAATAGAGAACATAGATTATACGGCCAGTTCAGATAATATGTTTGCGTATACTTGCCGTAGAGATTCTGAGTCCAAGTTGGAAGATAAAGCAGAGCGCACCGTATGTCCCGAATATATTCGAACGTATACGTTCCGTATTCGTCTCAACTAGGTCTTTTCATAAAAAAAAAAAACATTCATAATAAGTATGTATCCGATTCGACAAGGAAGCAAGCTTTTATGAAACAGTCTAGTCGGGACAGAGACGGAATGTATTCGGGACGTATAAACGATATATAAGTTAAGGCTCTTTCCCATTTGTCGTTCGGAAAAAAATCGTGTGTTGTATTGTGGGAACACTTATTTAAATTATATTGCCTACAGGACATTTCCAGATTAGAGGTGGTATTAAGTTCATAATGCTGTTTTTATGGAAAAAGTTCCTTAAGGGTGTCGGCCATTGGGGGTTTTACCCTATCTGTACGGAAGCATTTTCAAATTCCTACTCCATAGTTCTCTTTGTTTCTTCCTCCTCCTCCTCCTCCTCCTCCTCTGCCTATCCTATTTGCTTTGTTCTCTGTCTCCCTGTCCTTTCCTTTTCAAACTTTGCATTTGTTTGACCAAATTCTCTCGTTCTTCCTTTTTGTACACAGGAGTATCATTCCTTTCCCTATTTCAACCCGTCAACGTCTTCCTAACCTAACGTTTCCTGGTGTTCCCAAGCGGTCACCCATCCAAGTAATATCCATGCTCGACGTTACTTAACTTAGTGATCGGTCGTCGGTCGAGAACTGGTGTATTCAACGTGACATGAACGTTAACTTGTCATCCTAATCTTCAACATACTTGCCATAGTCCAGGGTCCGATGCCTACATGGACAAAAATTGCACTCATATTTCGATTGCAAATCCGAGGGTGCCACACTTGAAAATGTGCCGCGGTGACAACAAGTGAGATACCTACACTGATCTATGTAGATATTTACCCTACCTACTTCACTAATACATACCAGGATTGGGTATCTACGTACTTCGAAAGTTAGTAAGAAATATCTCCGCAATAATAATTACTACCTACATATTTTCAAAAAGGTTTTTTGGACTCGAACGGGTTAAGTTATGAGGAACAATATAACCCATGTCGTGCGTGTCGTGTGAGTTTAAACTTTAAATTAAAACAAATAGACGAAATAGTTGCCACCTCCACTAACATCTCCTCCTCCACTAACTCCATCTCCACCTCTACTAACATCTCCTCCTCCACCTCCATAATCTCCACCATCAGAATCCATAGCGACACGAAATCTACACAGTGTAAATATTTACCTATACGACTTGTTGTAATTGTTCCTCGGAGAGACAGAGAGAGAGAGAGAGAGGAGAGGGAAAGGGAGGGAGAGAGAAAGGGAGAGGAGAAGAGATGGAGGGAGGGGTAGAGAGAGAGAAAGATAGAGGAAGAAAGAGAGAGAGAGAGAGAGAGAGGGAAAGGAAGGGACACAGAGATAGAGAGGGATAGAATGAATGAAAGACATCAAAATGTGTAAAAGGTATTGTGAAACGGGAATTTTGGCATCTCCACTAACAAAATGATTGAGTTTGGAGAGAGAGAAAATGTAGGTACATCCTTTAACCGTAATTGTAAAACCCTTTAATATGTAGATACATACATATGTCCTACCTCGGTGGTGTAGTGGTCAAGGCGCTCGCCTGTTAAACAGGAGCTCTCTTCGATTTCGGGACGATAAGACCATAGCAGTTACAGTTCCCTCTGTCAAACCTCTTTTTAAAAAAAAAAAATAATAATAGAATTTGAATAATGTAATGAGAAAGTACGAGTATAGGAGAGCCTAAAAGTCCTAAAACTAAACGCTGAGAAAGTACCGATTGGAAATTGGAGTCGATCCAAATTTTCAAAAATGGAAAAGAGGTGGAAATCTCCGTTTTGAGGTCCATTTAGTCCAGAATAGGTATTTTTAGCTAAAGCTCTGTGTTATATATTCTGTACATGTCTGTGCGTTTGTATAACTCTGTACAGTGTACACTGTACACACATTTCGAGAACGAACTGTTTGTAGTAGAGCGATTTTTTTCTGTACGTAGTGTCATAGAAAGTCGTGCGATGTTCACACACCAGATTTCCTGTTCAGATAGAGTAAACTGGAATCGTCCTTTTCTTTTGAGCTTTTGACAAAAAAGCTTAATTGAAAAAGAGACGAGAACTTTTAAGGAAAGAGGGGAACTTTTGGGGAAAGAAGGGATCTTTTAGGGTTTCTCGGAATTCGGGCGCTTAAGATACGCATCAGTTGAGGCACCTACTCCTTTGATGAGATCACTAACACTACCCAGGCTAATTCGATTATCTAAGGCTTCCGAAATGGGAAACTTTGCTCTGCCTTGCTGATGTCACATGGAATTTTTTTCGAATTTTGTTTGTTCTCTTTTTTGTTGTTGTTTTTCTACCATCTTTTTCCCTACTACCTACCCTTTTTCTACTTCAGAAAAAGAAAATCAAAGCCTATGTTTTTTACATACTTTTGTAGATAGGTTGGTATTTGGAGCTGAATAAAATTGTGTGTGTGTGTGTGTGTATGAGAGAGAGGAAAATACCAAATACATAAGACCTTGTTTAGACTGCGCGAGTAAAAGGACTTTTCAGTCTCATTCTGGCATTATAAACAGGGTATAGTCTATTCTATTTTGACTGGGATTTGAATACCAAATACATAAGACCTTGTTTAGACTGCGGGAGTAAAAGGACTTTTCAGTCTCATTCTGGCAGTATAAACAGGGTATATTCTATTTTGACTGGGAATCGAACCTGACATCCTCTGCTTACCAAGAACTTCATCTATGTACCTACTTCATTATGAAACTTCCAAGCACTGAAGCATTTTAAGCATTTCAACATTTTAGGCAGTTTATCTTGGTTATTCTGCGTGTAGTTTCTAACCTACTTCATTATGAAACTTCCAAGCACTGAAGCATTTTAAGCATTTCAACATTTCAGGCAGTTTATCTTGGTTATTCTGCGTGTAGTTTCTGAAAGTCCCGAAACTTCATTAACAATAAATTTCAGAAATCTTCAAATTAAAATTGAAATTAATCTTGCGGTCCAGGCTGAGGAGGGGATAGAATGTATAGCTAGGGAGAGGTAGGCTTTGCTAGGGGGAGGGGGTCTGTGGTCAGAATTAATAGCTTTTGTGTTTTACTTCAGCCAAAACAGTCGTTAATTAACCCGTAATAGGTCCTGGTGGAAAGTTCTATTGTTTTGGAAATAGGAAATTGGTGGAGATGTCAGATTTACTATTCATGACAAGGAAATTGGTGGAGATGTCAGATTCACCATTCGTGACAAAGAAATTAATTGGTGGAGATGTCAGATTCACCATTCGTGACAAATTAATTGGTGGAGATGTCAGATTCACCATTCGTGTCTAGGAAATTGGTGGATATGGAAGATGGACGGTAGTTAGAATTTTTGCCCGAGTGCACAGAAAATGCTATCACTGGCAATGATGATAGTACCTAATAATAATGACACTGATAATGATAGGTAGTAATAGTAATAATAATGACAATGATGATATTAATAGTAATAATGATGATTACGATGCTGATGATGCTGATGATAATAGTAATAATCTAATATAAGGGTATCTGTACGGAAGCATTTTCAAATTCCTACTCCATAGTTCTCTTTGTTTCTTCCTCCTCCTCCTCCTCCTCTGCATATCCTATTTGCTTTGTTCTCTGTCTCCCTGTCCTTTCCTTTACAAACTTTGCATTTGTTTGACCAAATTCTCTCGTCATTCATGATAAGGAAATTGGTGGAGATGTCAGATTCACCATTCGTGACAAAGAAATTAATTGGTGGAGATGTCAGATTCACCATTCGTTTCTAGGAAATTGGTGGAGATGTCAGATTCACCATTCGTGTCTAGGAAATTGGTGGAGATTGAAAATTCACCATCCGAATTTAGGAAACATTCCATACCCTACCTTTGTCCATTATCATTTCATTGAAGAGGAACCTTTTATTGGTGATTTTTACATCTCAACCAAAAACGAATCAATTCTTTTCACTTTGTGCAGAGAAGTGCAGTGTGATGAAAGGGGAAATTAATTGGTGGAGATGTCAGATTCACCATTCGTGACAAAGAAATTAATTGGTGGAGATGTCAGATTCACCATTCGTGTCTAGGAAATTGGTGGAGATGTCAGATTCACCATTCGTGACAAAGAAATTAATTGGTGGAGATGTCAGATTCACCATTCGTGTCTAGGACATTGGTGGAGATGGAGAATTCACCATCCGAATTTAGGAAACATTCCATACCCTACCTTTGTCCATTATCATTTCATTGAAGAGGAAACTTTTTATGGTGATTTTTACATCTCAACCAAAATAGGAAACATTCCATACCCTACCTTTGTCCATTATCATTTCATTGAAGAGGAAACTTTTTATGGTGATTTTTACATCTCAACCAAAAACGAATCAATTCTTTTCACTTTGCGCAGAGAAGTGCAGTGTGATGAAAGGTTTAAATAGTAAAGCTGCTCTATTCGTCATCAATTCCAGCATGTTAGGAGAAATGGTGTGTGAAATAAAATTAATAGATCACGGGGCCAGGGGTGGGAACCTAAGCTTGATGATGGGGCACTAGACTCTCAAGAACATTAGTGCTGAGGACCACATGGAACTAATCCATGCTAGGTTCGACCAAGGATTAAACAGTCAAATTTCAGAGATTTGTGCTTTGAATTAAGATTGATCTATCTAATTTGTTAATCCTTAAACCTAAAAAGCAAAATGTGGTTTATATTTTGATTAATGGTGTGAACTTTTGAGGAACACACAGTTCAAGCTCCAAGATGATTAAACAGTCAAATTTCAATGATTTAGACTTTTGAATCAACTGTTGATCAAATCCTGATAGGGCCAAAATTTTTGGAAAGGAACTTGGCCTTATTTTTTACATTTATGTTTTTGGTGGGATTTTTCTTACCCCGTCCGTTTTGCTGGGATTGTTTCTTTTTTAAATTAGTGGATGTGCCAAAACTCCCATACACAGAGAATGACACTTAAGTGACAGAGAATACTAGGTAGAAGAATTTTCCCGAGAGAGAGAGAGAGAGAGAGAGAGAGAGAGAGAGGTAAAGGAAGGGACACAGAGATAGAGAGGGATAGAATGAATGAAAGAAATCAAAAGCTGTAAAAGGTATTGTAGAACGGGAATTTTGGCATCTCCACTAACAAAATGATTGAGTTTGGGGAGAGAGAAAATGTAGGTACATCCTTTAATCGTAATTGTACACCCTTTAATAGGTAGATACATACATATGTCCTAGACGACAAACACTCTAAAGCTCTATAGCGATCACTCTAAAGCTGATTGAGAGGCCGACGACAAACACTCTAAAGCTCTATAGCGATCAACCTAAAGCTGATTGAGAGGCCGACGACAAACACTCTAAAGCTCTATAAGTATCATTCTAAAGCTGATTGAGAGGCCGACGACAAACGCCGACCCCATCTGAACATGGGAAAAGGCGAAGAAGAAGAAGAAGAAGAAGAGGAAGAAGAAGAGGAAGAAGAAGAAGAGGAAGAGGAAGAAGAAAAAGAGGAAGAAGAAGAAGAAGAAGAAGAAGAAGGAGAAGTAGAAGAAGAGGAAGAGGAAGAGGAAGAAGAAGAATAAGAAGAAGAATGAAGAGGAAAATGGGATTCTCAAAAGCCCCGGGCCTGTAGAAAGTGACACTAGCTGAACCTGACAAAGGAGGAAACGGGATTCTCTTATCTGATAACACACGAAACTACCGGACATTTTCAGGCACAGTTTCCATTTGAAATATTGTTCTGACAACATTAAATTTAATAGAATCGGAGACCTTTTGGAATATGGTGTAAAAGCTGATTGAGAGGCCGACGACAAACGCCGACCCCATCTGAACATGGGAAAAGGCGAAGAAGAAGAGGAAGAAGAAGAAGAAGAAGAAAAAGAAGAAGAAGAGGGAGAAGAAGAAGAAAGAGGAGAAGAAGAAGAAGAATGAAGAGGAAAATGGGATTCTCAAAAGCCCCGGTCCTGTAGAAAGTGACACTAGCTGAACCTGACAAAGGAGGAAACGGGATTCTCTTATTTGATAACACACGAAACTACCGGACATTTTCAGGCAGAGTTTCCATTTGAAATATTGTTCCGACAACATTAAATTTAATAGAATCGGAGACCTTTTGGAATATTGTGTACAGGCGACATTAAATTTTAATAGATTTGGAGAACTGCGGTCTCCGTTAACCTTTTATGTCTGGGGTGGCCCAGTATCAGTGCCCTATTCGCGGAAGAGACCAGACTTTTCCAGGGAAATGGCGACATTAAATTTTAATAGATTTGGAGAACTGCAGTCTCCGTTAACCTTTTATGTCTGGGGTGGCCCAGTATCAGTGCCCTATTCGTGGAAGAGACTAGACTTTTCCAGGGAAATCAAAAACCTTAAACCTGCTTGCAAAACTTGATTTTCTTTTGTCTTTAGGCCTTCTCAGGTTTTCCACTTATTCAACTAAAAGAAACTACATCATCAGACATGAGTCATTTTAGGAATGAACTCCAGAGTAGGTATCATTCTTTGATTTTTTGCAGCGCCAGTTACCATTTGTACGAATTAATGCCAGCATTGGGCGTCTCTTTTTGGACATCGTATGTAAATGAATTGCATTTCACCGTTTACGGATTTACTGTCCCGTTGATAAGATAAAGAACATAAAATAATGTACCAATAGTCCAGCACAAACACGACTAGGGGATACACAGAAATCTAAAATGTCTCATTTGTTGCTGTTCGAAATGATTTCATTATTTATTTACAGGGGGAGAGACAATGCGACCATTATCAATTTGAACATAAATTTGTTCGAAAATAAACTCTCTATTCGCTAATAAATTTGACAAGTCCAGCAGATAAGGGAGCAGAGTGGGGGAGTCTCTCAAGCTTGGTCCACACGCTAGGATTTGTATGCAGCCTCATCTTCTAACTTGGTCCCACAATATTGGCTGTCGTGTCGAAAAGGTTCGACTCTCTATTCGCTAATAAATTTGACAAGTCCAGCAGATAAGGGAGCAGAGTGGGGGAGCCTCTCAAGCTTGGTCCACACGCTAGGATTTGTATGCAGCCTCATCTTCTAACTTGGTCCCACAATATTGGCTTTCGTGTCGAAAAGGTTCGATTCTCTATTCGCTAATAAATTTGACAAGTCCAGCAGATAAGGGAGCAGAGTGGGGGAGCCTCTCAAGCTTGGTCCACACGCTAGGATTTTTTCATAGGATTTTTTCATTTCATAAAAACACGCTAGGATTTTTTCATAAAAACATTCAAAGATCGTACATGTATACGGCCAGTTCAGATAATATGTTTGCGTATACTTGCCGTAGAGATTCTGAGTCCAAGTTGGAAGATAAAGCAGAGCGCACCGTATTCGTCTCAACTAGGTTTTTTTCATAAAAACATTCATAATAAGTATGTTTCCGATTCGACAAGGAAGCAAGCTTTTATGAAACAGCCTAGTCGGGACAGAGACGGAATGTATTTGGGACGTATAAATGATATAAGTTAAGGCTCTTTCCCATTTGTCGTTCGGAAAAAAATCGTGTGTTGTATAGTGGGAACAATTATTTAAATTATATTGCCTACAGGACATTTGGAAACAAAAATCGGATGAAACTCACAAGTGTGAACGGGCCTTTAGTGTGCGCTCTGCTCAAAAGAGTAGAAGAATTGTAACTTGTGGAGCAGGCTTTACATTATTTGTCGGTAGTATGGGGAAATGTGAATGGAGGAAAGCACACCGAATAGAAAGTTGAAAATTTGGACCGATTGCAATACTTTCATTACTAGTATAGCTCCGCTATACTGTAGTAATAGAAAGTAAAAAAACGATCCCTCGCTAAAATGGTTCCAATATAAATAAAAATCTCTCAAAAGTTTCAGCTCGATCGGAAAAAGTTCCACCCACATGACCCAGAAAACTCTCAGACCCAAGTCGCGGTATTGCAATCTGGGTACCGCGTCCTATTCCTGAAAATATCATTTTTCTCGGGGGCATTTAGTAGAAGGGCAAATTTAAATAATGATTGTACCTACCTAGGTACTTACTTGATTAAATGACATTTTTGGTTTGCCAACACTCACACTCACATTGAAAAGTTCGCGGAGTTCGCGAATGATAGATTGACAAAAATTGCTGAGGACGGGTCTGGAGTTCAGACCCGAAACGTCCAAGACCGAACAGTAAGGTACGTGCCAACTTTAAGTCCCATAAAAAGTATACTTACTTGATATCTTGCTACAAGTACTATGTTGAAACACAACTGTTTGAACAAAAAACTAACAAAGACTAGGTATTAGGAATAAGAGGACCTTAAAGGTAGGTACTTACAGTCAATCTCCCTACCTATGTACCTACACATATGCATGACCCAGAAAACTCTCAGACCCAAGTCGCGGTATTGCAATCTGGGTACCGCGTCCTATTCCTGAAAATATCATTTTTCTCGGGGGTAACATTTAGTAGAAGGGCAAACTTAAAAAATGATTGTACCTACCTAGGTACTAACTTGATATCTTGCTACTAGGTAGTACTATGTTGAAACATAACTGTTTGAACAAAAAACTAACTCACATAGGTACCTATTAGGAATAAGAGGACCTTAAAGGTAGGTACTTACAGTCAATATCCCTACCTATGTACCTATACACATAATTATGTAATGTGGAAAAAAAGCAATGCAAAATATAGACTGTAGGGTATGTACTTACTTGTGTAAATATATAGGAATATTCAATTGAACATTGTATCTGATAAGTGAGGAGGGTTTGAAATTATTATGGATGCCATAGAACTATGGAAACGGATTCCACTATTTGTATACAGGATATCGTTGAAGTATAGGCAACATCCCTAGAAAGGTAGGTACTTGAAACATTACTTTCCCTCCTATAGGATAAGGAAAACAATATAGAAGCGCTAGTTCTGCTAATAGTCATAATTTCATAATACCCGTTATTAGTCCATTACTTACCTATAATAGCATAGATTGGGGAATTAAGGGACACACTTATGACTTCCCCTTTAGCGGCCGGACCACTTTTTTAGGGACTCCCTGTAGGATGCACGGTAGTTAGAATTTTTGCCCGAGTGCACAGAAAATGCTATCACTGGCAATGATGATAGTACCTAATAATAATGACACTGATGATAATAATAGGTTGTAATAGTAATAATAATGACAATGATGATATTAATAGTAATAATGATGATTACGATGCTGATGATAATAGTATTAATAATCTAATAATAATAATAATAATGATAATAAGTAGGGTAAAACCCCCAATCGCCGACACCTGTTGTAATCGTTGACACCCTACTCGTATTTCTTTAATAATAAGAAATCTGCGTGGTTTACACGTGATCAAATCTATGCACTAGGATCTCCTCACCCTCCTCTATCTTTTTCACAACATTACAGCTTAGATGCCTCGGTCGTCTGAGAGACATGAGCCAGACTAGATAGAATTACGTCAGTTTGTTAAGAAAGTGCTTTTTTTGTTAGCGTTTTGCTAAGGTAAGAGTTGTTTTTAAATGCGTTTTTTGTACTTTTCTTTTTATTTTACCACTATTGGACTTTTTTCCTGTGACAGTTAAGCTTTCTAGTGAACACTTATTTAAATTATATTGCCTCCAGGACATTTCGAAACAAAAATCGGATGAAACTCACAAGTGTGAACGGGCCTTTAGTGTGCGCTCTGCTCAAAAGAGTAGAAGAATTGTATTTCTCTCGTTCTTCCTTTTTGTACACAGGAGTATCATTCCTTTCTCTATTTTAACCCATTAACGAGCCAACGTCTTCCTAATCTTCGAAATATTGTAAATACTTCAATGGGTTACTTTCTGGTGTTCTCGTGTTGACCTAGCACTTAAATGGGAAGTATTGTGTCTCTTCTCGCCCAGGTATACCTAATACTACGGGACGGGCAATGGGCATGCTACGACACAGACCAGACGATTCTAATGTAGCAGTTGTTTCATTGCTACGAAATAACCGATTACCTACATTACTTTCCTTCCCATAATATAAGGAAAGTAAAAAGCGGCGGCGGAACACTCATCTTAAAAAGAAGTTTTTTGAACTCGAACGGGTTAAGTTATGAGGAACAATAACGACACAGACCAGACGATTCTAATGTAGCAGTTGTTTCATTGCTACGAAATAACCGATTACCTACATTACTTTCCTTCCCATAATATAGGGAAAGTAAAAAGCGGCGGCGGAACACTCATCAAAAAAAAAAGAAGTTTTTTTGAACTCGAACGGGTTAAGTTATGAGGAACAATATAACCCATGTCGTGCGTGTC
Organism: Diaphorina citri; assembly: GCF_000475195.1. Classification (NCBI taxonomy): domain Eukaryota; kingdom Metazoa; phylum Arthropoda; class Insecta; order Hemiptera; family Psyllidae; genus Diaphorina; species Diaphorina citri. Next base: position 296,082 of record NW_007377600.1, read on the forward strand.
GTGTGAGTTCAAACTTTAAATTAAAACAAATAGACGAAATAGTTGCCACCTCCACTAACATCTCCTCCTCCACCTCCATAATCTCCACCTCAACTAACATCTCCTCCTTCTCCTCCACCTCCATAATCTCCACCATCAGAATACATAGCGACACGAAATCCACACAGTGTAAATATTTACCTATACGACTTGTTGTAATTGTTCTTCGGAGAGGGAGAGAGAGAGAAAGAGAGAGAGAGAGAGAGAGATAGAGAGGAGAGGAGAGGGAAAGGGAGGGAGAGAGAGAAAGGGAGAGGAGAAGAGATGGAGGGAGAGGAAGAGAGAGAGAGAGAGAGAGGGAAAGGAAGGGACACAGAGATAGAGAGGGATAGAATGAATGAAAGAAATCAAAAGCTGTAAAAGGTATTGTAAAACGGGAATTTTGGCATCTCCACTAACAAAATGATTGAGTTTGGAGAGAGAGAGAAAATGTAGACATCCTTTAATCGTAATTGTACACCCTTTAATAGGTAGATTAATACAATCATATGTCTAGGTAGATACATACATAGGTAATATGTAGGTATATCTAGGTACTCAGGTAATATTAACCTACCTACACTCGGATCCTGAAATTTCTCAGGCTAATAAAGCACATCAGCACTTTGAAAAAACTCCGGAGTTTAAAATTTAGCTGAAGGTTATTATTATTATTACTATGTCTAGGTAGATATATAGGTAATATATATGTAGGTATATCTAGGTACTCAGGTAATATTCACCTACCTACTCGGCTCCTGAAATTTCTCAGCCTAAAGCACATCAGCACTTTGCAAAAACTCCCGAGTTTAAAATTTAGCTGAACGCTTTTTATGATCTTAATATTTTCCATGAGAAAGGGGTTGAGAGAGCAATGGAAGAGAGAGAGAGAGAAAGAGGAGAGAGAGAGAGAGGAGATTAAGAAAGGGGTGAGAGATAGCAAAAGAAGAGAAAGAGAGATCATGGAAGGAAGGAAGAATTAGAGAAAGGGGAGCGAGAGAGAAAGAGAGAGAGAGGTGAAAATGAAAAGGATGAGAGATATAAAAGGGATGGAGGAAGAGGAGAAAATAAGAGAGAGAGAGATAAAGGGAAAAAGAAGGGGGAAAGAGAGGAATAGAGTGAGAGAGAGAAGAAAAATAAGAAAGAGGGGGAGAGAGAGTTTAATGAAGCAGGAAGGAAGCAAACTTTTGGCCCCGGGAAGTAACTCATGTGATTTTCAGGTAATATTCCGAGATTTACTTCAATATAGTCTTTTAACTTTAATACATCCCTAGACTATGCTTAGCTGAATAGGCACGGTACATTTCTGCATCGGAAAAGACAGGGGTGCCTAAAGTTGAGATTCACAAAATAGCTAAATTTTCTATGTTATGTTCTACAACTTGTAATGTTAAGTCCATAGGAATTCAAATGTTCATAGAAAAGATGGGCCTACAAACAATTTTATTTAACTATTGATTTTATTTGTAATAAAATGAATTTTGTTACAATGATAAGAGATTGTTTATGTGAAATAATATACATTATACAAGGCTCAAAAATGGTACAAAGGGATTTTTCAGCTCAATACAAGAAAAGAAATTTCATAAATCACGCAATGAAGTCAGGTCTCAGGCAAGTCAGGTGTTATAAAATAATAATAATACACAGCCCAGGTCTAGACCGCGGTTGAACTTCACCCGACAGCGATGGGCGAAACAGGTTGGGCACCCCTGGAAAGAAAACCTTGTACCATGTACCTATTCTTCTGTATCATAATCATTTGGAGGAAATATTCGAAATTCCCTTCCTAGGTCCGTGGAGAATTGAAGAGTTAAAATAAGTTTCCTTTCTGAAAATTTTCTCCAGGTTTCTCCTCAAACAAAAGCCCCGCCGCGGCCATTTTGTAGCCCCTATCGAAGAGAGAGAGAGAGAGAGAGAGAGAGCAAGGGAGGAGGGAGAGTATTTGGGGAAAAGAAGAGAGAAATACGTAGAAATATTGAGAGAGAGAGAGAGAGGGGGAGAAAAATACAGAGGAAAAAGAGAGAAAGAAACTACAAGTGTGGGTCATTGAGCGAAGTTTTGAGAGAGAGAGAGAGAGAGAGAGAGAAAGAGAGAGGGAGGGAGAGACTATGCTTAGCTGAATAGGCACGGTACATTTCTGCATCGGAAAAGACAGGGGTGCTCAAAATTGAGATTAACAAAATGTCCGAAATCATTGTCGATTGGCCATACTACAAATTACTTTCCAGAGTTTCCAGTATTCACTTTTATTAACACCCGAGGTGGATTTTATCCTCAACAGATGAGGTTCGTTCTCAGAAAAGTTTCCTCTAGTGTTTCTCGCAACCGACCAAGCTAAGAAAAGCACGGGCCACCTCTCCCAAGCGGTCCAACTTTACGCTGAACGGCAAATCAAGTTGGCCACCCCTGAAACCTATTCTTCTGTATCATAATCATTTGGAGGAAATATTCGAAATTCCCTTCCTAGGTCCGTGGAGAATTGAAGAGTTAAAATAAGTTTCCTTTCTGAAAATTTTCTCCAGGTTTCTCCTCAAACAAAAGCCCCGCCGCGGCCATTTTGTAGCCCCTATCAAAGAGAGAGAGAGAGAGAGCAAGGGAGGAGGGAGAGTATTTGGGAAAAAGAAGGGAGAAATACGTAGAAATATTGAGTAAGAAAGAGAGAGAGAGGGAGAAAAATACAGAGGAAAAAGAGAGAAAGAAACTACAAGTGTGGGTCATTGAGAGAACTTTTGAAAGAGAGAGAGAGAGAGAGAAAGAGAGAGAGAGGGAGGGAGGGAGAGAAGGAGTGACGTGTTTTTCATTCCTGGCAAGCTTTGTGGATTTTGTGTGTTTTGAAAATCCGTTTTAATTTTTTTTCTAAAAATGTTACCGACACAAACGTGCCCGTAATTTCAGATTTTCGGTCGTGATTTCGTATCAGAGTCAGTCTACCCCAGGAGTGTCCAACTCAGACTTAGCGTATATCGGCCATTTTTAGGCTTTTTACTTTCTTTATCCTATAGAAAGGAAAGAAATGTATTTTTTCTTGAACTGTCTTGAAGCTTTTCTGAGTACATAGTTTCAAATGTGTATTTGTTTGCCATGGTGAAAAACAGGAAACCCTTGTGTTTCTTTAATTTTCGGGAGATTGAATTTGATTGAAATCAATTTCGGCCACGCCCGTTCAAAGTAGGTAGGTACCTTTTTTACACTTTTTCATAACTTCCTATTTTGAACTTAAACAAAACGGAAACGACCTGCGGCGCGCGGCGTAGCATGTACAATAGTTTGTCATATAAAACTTCTCACTTTTTCATTTCAACGTCTGGTACATTTGGGCACTGTTTGAACTATTCTCCAGTAACAAACATTCAAACCATACATGCAATTATTCATGTATCTAAAATTTCATCATTTTTTGGATTGCAAATACATACTTGTGTATTTGTAAATTGTGATTTACAAAAGAACAATCTTTTTAATGACCATATTGGCCCTTGAAATGAAAGGGATACAGGTTATTCAACCTGGATTTCGGCCACGCCCGTTCAAAGTAGGTAGGTACCTTTTTTACACTTTTTCATAACTTCCTATTTTGAACTTAAACAAAACGGAAACGGCCTGCGGCGCGCGGCGCGCGGCGTAGCATGTACAATAGTTTGTCATATAAAACTTCTCACTTTTTCATTTCAACGTCTGCTACATTTGGGCACTGTTTGAACTACTCTTCAGTAACAAACATTCAAACCATACATGAAATTATACATGTATCTCAAATTTCATCATTTTTTGGATTGCAAATACATACTTGTGTATTTGTGATTTACAAAAGAACATTATTTAAATGACCTTTTTGGCCCTCAAAATGAAAGGGATACAGGATACAGGTTATTCAACCTGTCGTTAACGTTATTTCTAGACTGCGGTTTAGACTTTTTGAAGACCCAGTATACATAAGATACCTATCTACACATTTATTATAACCACCCTGTATATTTTAGATACATGTTATGGCTTTTACATACGGTTTAGTTTTCCATACAGGGCATCCCATGTGATAATTACAGAGCACGTGCAATATTTATGTACCTAGACTCCCCAAAGTATCTATACTTATCTTGTTTTCAAAGTTCAATGGGATACCCTTAGTAAGTACCGTCGAACCTGGATATTTGAAGACTCAAGGGACCGAATATATTTTTTTTTTTTTCTTTCCTTTTTAATTATAAGTAGAAAGATTTTCTGACTGCCTCTCAATAAAATGGAGTCTCTTCATTTTACCTAATACAGGAAGTTTATCTTTGTTGATATCTCCACATTCCAGCAAGATCTGTGAGAATTTGTCGCTTTTGTTAAAACCTTCCAAAACTTTTCAATCGGAATCAAAAACTTAAACCTGTTCGCCTGTTCAAGAGATAG
>NW_007377600.1:300800-301612 GCF_000475195.1 Diaphorina citri
ATACGGCCCTGCCAATGATTCATCCGAATGACTATTTCACCTGTACTATAAGCTATACAGTCCCAATAACATGATCATTGATCATATTGGGTACTGTCCCCATGACAATGTCGGTGTAGAAAATGACATTCCTATCATGTTCTGAGACCACTAGAGGTGACCAGTTCTAATTAACACAGAACACCGGAATAGGAATGAATAACAGAGGATGTCCAATATTACCTATTACCTAGGTGTTTTTATTATTTATGTCAACATTAGGATTACCTACCTATTAGTTGAAGGATAATTTCCGAGGCAACGAGATTATCTAATTAGAAGCACACACAGTCGACCGACTGAACCGTGCCATCCACACTGCACCACCACCTCCGTTTCCCGACAGGTGTACCTATTACAGCATAGCAAATAGTGTGTCGTACAATACAATTATATACAGTGTGAGCTGAGAATTTCAACTACCTAAAAATAATGTTTCTTGAAAAGTGTACTGAAAATATATTGAAAAACAGCTTGACGGGTTTTGTGTTCAAGAGTTCAAGGTCATTTTAATTAGTTTTTAGGGTTAGGTAGCTTACATAATGCTTAATTAAACATGTTTGTTGTTAATCATAATTGTCTTTCATCTCTAATTAATATGATAACCTTTTTACTTACATAATGCTTAATTATACATGTTTGTTGTTAATCATAATTGTCTTTCATCTCTAATTAATATGATAACCTTTTTACTAAAAAAAATTAATTTCAGGTAAGTGATGGTAAACTGGCAACATGGTAAGATAACAATCGCCGACGACTGAAAGCTCAAC
>NW_007377601.1:0-89155 GCF_000475195.1 Diaphorina citri
AGCTATGGATGAATTTCTTTATGACTATTTTCCCACAAATAGGGTCATGGTTCTATGGATCTATTAGACTAAAATGGTCATGTTTCACACATAGGGAATCCACCATATTTCTTTTGAATATTGGGAAGTCGTACCAATCTGGTATGACCTCACATGGTCTCTCAAAATGATGCAAGAGTTATTCATGATGTATAACTGAAGTTACCAGGAAACCAGACATCCAGACAAGGGAAAAGAGTGAAAGTGTGGAATGTACAGACATTTTACATTGGACAATTAGAACGACTGTCTGTTTGTCTAGAAATATGATTTAAATGTCGCCACAGTACCTATAAGTAGTATACAGCAAGCTGTATGACTTATAGCTTCCTTGCTAGACTAGGTATTAGTTATATTACATAGATAATGCTTATCACACCGAGTAGTATACAGCAAGCTGTATGACTTATAGCTTCCTTGCTAGACTAGGTATTAGTTATATTACTTAGATAATGCTTATCACACCGGTGACTGTGACTGTTGCTAGAAATTTATTTGCAAACCACAGTGCTTTGTTTTGTCAACATAGTATAGGGTTACACGTGCTGAACTCTAGGACCTACTGTCCTTAACTTTAACCTGGACTGAATAGTACTGGTGATAGTATCTGGTATGACCCTTGACTATCTATTGTTATTTTAGATTTACAAATATTAATAGGTGACCTACCTATGTTGCCAATCTAAACAGTGAAACTATAGCATGTAACATTTTCAACTTGAGACTAGGTATGTATTTTATTATTCAACTGTTATTTATAAAACTTTCCCTCCATTGAATTTACTAACGGCTGTTTCCCATATTCTGTGTTCCAGGTATGTCCCAGGTCCACAACTAAAATGAAGGTATGTATTTTATTATTCAACTGTTCTTTATAAAACTTTCCCTCCATTGAATTTACTAACGGCTGTTTCCCATATTCTGTGTTCCAGGTATGTCCCAGGTCCACAACTAAAATGTCGTGCTACTATCGCGCGGTAGTAAACTCCAGCGTTGACAGGTAAGCGTGTAGCTGCAGCAAACAAATGAAAGTAAATAGTAAACTGGTGGACTTTAGATGTGATATCCCCAGTAAGGAACATGGTAGCTGCAAGTTCTGTAAATCTAAAGGTCATTTACTCAAGTCAAAACCAGTTGCAAACATGTCTCCTATTGTTGTTCTGCTGATTTATTTTATTTCCTTCTGCAAATGAAAGTAAACTGGTGGACTTTAGATGTGATATCCCCAGTAAGGAACATGGTAGCTGCAAGTTTTGTAAATCTAAAGGTCATTTACTCAAGTCAAAACCAGTTGCAAACATGTCTCCTATTGTTGTTCTGCTGATTTATTTTATTTCCTTCTGCCAATCCAGCAGATTGGTGATTTCTTTTCAGTTTAGGTGTCCTTATTATTTATTGCTGTTTTAGCAAATACCATATGAATTGATATTGAAAGATGTTAGTAGGTATTGGCGACTATAGTTGGTTTTGTAATGTAAATTCCGTTTGTCCCTTATTTATTTTCTAGCGATTCATAAAGTTACCTACTACTGTTCAAGTATAAGTCAGTATAAAAACAAGTTAACATATTCTACGCACAGTCAGACTTCGGTCAGCATTGGTTCTTGGAAATTCGTATCTTCAATCCTCTTAACATCTTGCTTCTGTGGAACTTTTCTACGACGTTTATACTTAACTATGTATTGTACTTACAGACTTGATGTGTGCCTAATTATTGTCTTGTACCTATTCCCAGATAATTATCCTTCACAAATGTCATTTTAGGTTTTCCTATTAAACTGGCAACATATTCTACGCACAGTCAGACTTCGGTCAGCATTGGTTCTTGGAAATTCGTATCTTCAGTTCTCTTAACATCTTGCTTCTATGGAACTTTTCTATGACGTTTATACTTAACTATGTATTGTACTTACAGGTACTTGATGTGTGCCTAATTATTGTCTTGTACCTATTCCCAGATAATTATCCTTCACAAATGTCATTTTAGGTTTTCCTATTAAACTGGAACATTAATTGTTGAGTAATTCGTAATTCTATTATTAATGGAATATTATTTTAAGTATCTACCTACCTTGCGTGGGAATCCTCACATTCCTTGAACCCTGTATTCTTTCCATACTGATTGTAAACAATCACTTCAAAGCAGACAAGGTACTAGTACTTGTCTAGGCAACTAGGCATACTTCTATGTGCAGTACATTCCAAGGTAACGCTACATATATATATGAAAAAATTGGCCTTTATTTTGAACTCAGGTGTTTCTAAAGCACAGACTAAAGCGGAGGCCCTGAGAGTAGAATTCACCCATGTATGTCTAACTGTTGAAAAATTTGGCCTTTGTTTTGAACTCAGGTGTTTCTAAAGCACAGACTAAAGCGGAGGCCCTGAGAGTAGAATTCACCCATGTATGTCTAACTGCCTATCTATAAAATTTGGTGTGGTACCCATCTACATCTCTGATGTTGTTCAATACAGTGAGACTAGAAACACCTCTAAGGTCAATCATTTGGCTTCAATGCTCTAATAGTGGCCCCCCCAAAAATTTAGGCAAGAACCGCCTATGATTAAACTGGAACATTAATTGTTGAGTAATTCGTAATTCTATTATTAATGGAATATTATTTTAAGTATCTACCTTGTGTGGGAATCCTCACATTCCTTGAACCCTGTATTCTTTCCATACTGATTGTAAACAATCAATTCAAAGCAGACAAGGTACTAGTACTTGTCTAGGCAACTAGGCATACTTCTATGTGCAGTACATTCCAAGGTAACGCTACATATATATAGTACCTATAGGTTCTTATAGCTAATGTGAGTCTACACAATAAATATCTATACAAGTCGATTTTGCTTGGAGACTAGAGTAGGCACCTATCTACCTACCTAACTTATGGCTATTGGATGCTACGTACATAGGTATATCATTGCATAGAGGTATGTAATCTCAGAAATTTTTGTCCCTTCAACTGTCGTCAATCACGCAACAATCAACAATATTTGGGTGGCTTTGGCGGCTTTTTTATATCCTTTTAGTAAATCTTTGGGAATTCTTCCCCACTCTCGCCTCGTGCCATCTATTAAAACAACAATGCTTCGCTTCAAATAATTTCAAACCTGTTGTACACAAAACTAAGCACTTTTGCTCACTGTGTATTTTACACCAAGGCAAACCAGTATGGCTTTACTGGAGACTAGAGTAGGCACCTATCTACCTACCTAACTTATGGCTATTGGATGCTACGTACATAGGTATATCATTGCATAGAGGTATGTAATGTAGGCATGTACTGGTATTATTTTGTACTCGTATGTAGGTATGTACTGGAGAATTTTCAGGGAATAATCAAATTGAAAATTTCACTGATGGTGTGTTTCACCGATGACTTACGTTTTTCGGGGTCTGTCTCTTCAGAAAAGAATATCATCCATCTTAATTTTCAAGTCAAATATTTGATCAGGAAAATTGAAGTGACTTACGTTTTTCGGGGTCTGTCTCTTCAGAAAAGAATATCATCCATCTTAATTTTCAAGTCAAATATTTGATCAGGAAAATTGAAAATAAAGAGCAATCATCCCTGTTTGTTGCCCTCCTGACAATTTGCCCATCTCCTTCATTAAAATTGCTCTCATGAATGAACTTCCCAATTTTCCCGAGGGCATTAGTCGCTCTGAAAATGCCATGATGTGGGGAAATGACGGGAGGAAAGTTTTCACTTGAAATGAAAACGAAGAAAAAGCAAAGTGTGTTGCTGTACCTGTACGGCAGTACGAGTGGTAGGTATAAGGACCAAGATCCTTTATTCTGACATTGTGGATCATGCTCAATAAGAGAGATATGACATGGGTCGCGTTATAGTGCGTTAAGTCAAACATTCTGAAAATGCCATGATGTGGGGAAATGATGGGAGGAAAGTTTTCACTTGAAATGAAAACGAAGAAAAAGCAAAGTGTGTTGCTGTACCTGTACGGCAGTACGGGTGGTAGGTATAGGGACCAAGATCCTTTATTCTGACATTGTGGATCATGCTCAATAAGAGAGATATGACATGGGTCGCGTTATAGTGCGTTAAGTCAAACACTTTGGTGAATCTCTTATCACACTATCAATTTTGATGTCTATGTTTACTTGTGAAATGTGTATGATAGTAACTTGTTTTATTTCTAGGAAAAGTCCAAATCTTGTCTTATCAATGATTCCCGTTATCTTCATTTTAACAGTTATCTCCAAACTTAGAAACATTCTATTTTGGAGTGAAATGTGCCTAAATTCGTGAGTTGCATCTCTAGTCCGTTATTTGGATGTTCAAATAATTAGAATGAAATTATTGCTCTAGAAGTCTAGACTGCAATGCTGATTTAGTACTTATCTCCCAATGACTCCCCTCTCTAGTTTTGCTTTAACTCATTTCCTGCTTCTCATTTTCATCATTGATTTTGGCCATTTCATCATCAGAGCTTACACAAATCTTCATTGTCTCAAAAAAGAAAGGATGTAAACTTCTAAAAGGGGAAAATCCCGAAAATGAATTACACATCCACACTCAGTAACAAACATCTCGCCTACCCCTCTTCCTGAAATGTTGTAACGTGTTTTGCAAAATGAAAATAATGAACGAAATCAGTTTGCCAGTTGCCACTTTTATCACACTCCCTTCTTTTCATAAAAAAAGCTACTGTGAAAGCGGACGCTCAAGCTTGATTAACTCAGGACAATGACATAGTCTCGCCATCATCCAGCACCGGTTCTTCCCCTCCTACACAGGATCAGTGTTCCCACATCCATCATGAGTGACGTGCCTTCACTCCAGTGACATATATCCTTATTGCTACTGTGAAAGCGGACGCTCAAGCTTGATTAACTCAGGACAATGACATAGTCTCGCCATCATCCAACACCGGTTCTTCCCCTCCTACACAGGATCAGTGTTCCCACATCCATCATGAGTGACGTGCCTTCACTCCAGTGACATATATCCTTATTCTCCCCTCCTACACAGAATCAGTGTTCCCACATCCATCATGAGTGACGTGCTTTCACTCCAGTGACATATATCCTTATTATTCATTTCTATTAACACTCATCATCTTCTGGGCTATTGTCCACCCCCGTCATCCATCCACCCTCACCTTCAATATGACCGTTGCAGGAATAATCCTTTCCTTTCAGAAATCCGGACATCCTTGGGAAGATTTTCTTCTTCGATCTCCTTTCAAAAAGTCTTGATAATCACAATCCTGTTTTCTTTAAGTCCGCATTATCTTAAATCTATAATAATTGCATCTGTGGTCTGTGGGATTTTGAAATGAGATTGAAATCAATCAATGATTCCCGTTATCTTCATTTTAACAGTTATCTTTAAACTTAGAAACATTCTATTTTGGAGTAAAATGTGCCTAAATTCGTGAGTTGCATCTCTAGTCCGTTATTTGGATGTTCAAATAATTAGAATGAAATTATTGCTCTAGAAGTCTAGAAGATTACTTGCTCTGCTACAAAACATGCATTCTTGAGAAATACTTGTACCACATTAAAATAAATTATACACCATAAACCTAAGTAAAAAATACTTGGAACATTATAACCCACACTTACACTGCCTTGGGCATTTTCAAGTCATACTAAAATACTAGATTCATTGTAGAACTTTGAAAAAATATTATGTTCTTTTTTTCTCGAGCTAGCAAAATTTCTAACGGTCTATGGCGCCTAGTGTCAATGACAAAATAGTTTAATGGTGCTTTTTCATCTGTAACTTTCATCTTTGTAAGTTCAATGTGTATAATACATGGTAGATGGACCCATGTCCTCGGCATACTAGACACAATACATGGAGATCCAGTCTGAACTTTCTTCATTCCGATCCTACCAGCAGCTTGTATAAAATAACATCTAGTTACTATGTACATAGATAGCAGGCATTATCCTGTGGCAAGGTGAGGAAATGACATCCCTACTTCCCTACCTTCAGTTCAGATGGGCCTTCCATCGCGGATACTTCATCAGTTTCACACATTGTAAGCTCGATCGAAATAAAAACATAAATAGAAGTCTAGAAGATTACTTGCTCTGCTACAAAACATGCATTCTTGAGAAATACTTGTACCACATTAAAATAAATTATACACCATAAACCTAAGTAAAAAATACTTGGAACATTATAACCCACACTTACACTGCCTTGGGCATTTTCAAGTCATACTAAAATACTAGATTCATTGTAGAACTTTGAAAAAATATTATGTTCTTTTTTTCTCGAGCTAGCAAAATTTCTAACGGTCTATGGCGCCTAGTGTCAATGACAAAATAGTTTAATGGTGCTTTTTCATCTGTAACTTTCATCTTTGTAAGTTCAATGTGTATAATACATGGTAGATGGACCCATGTCCTCGGCATACTAGACACACTACCTGGAGATCCAGTCTGAACTTTCTTCACTCCGATTCTACCAGCAGCTTGTATAAAATATAACATCTAGTTACTATGTACATACATAGATAGTAGGCATTATCCTGTGTGGCAAGGTGAGGAAATGACATCCCTACCTTCAGTTCAGATGGGCCTTCCATCGCGGATACTTCATCAGTTTCACACATTGTAAGCTCGATCGAAATAAAAACATAAATATCCACGTCATTGCAAAAAATTAACGGAGGAGGCAACGCGTGCATCAATATAATCTGCAATGCGACAAAAAATGCAACCGCTAGGCTGCGAGCCAAGTGAGAAGTTTGTGGCTTACCGGAGCGGAGGGCGGAATGCAAATTTAGATACAAGAGTGCCGTGAAGAGCTACTTTCGTAAATATTCAATTTACACAGAAAAATAAATATCCAGCATAGTGAACGCGTCATGAAACACAAAACATTCACGAAAAACACAATGGCAGACATGAGAGAAACATGTATTTAGTTTCTGCAACGTTGTGAAATTTATACATGGGACGTTTAAACATAAATATCCACGTCATTGCAAAAAATTAACGGAGGAGGCAACGCGTGCATCAATATAATCTGCAATGCGACAAAAAATGCAACCGCTAGGCTGCGAGCCAAGTGAGAAGTTTGTGGCTTACCGGAGCGGAGGGCGGAATGCAAATTTAGATACAAGAGTACATGGCAGGGGCAACGACCTCATCACGATGTGTACATTCTTGTAATCGCCGCGTCTTATAAAAATAACCCCGGCGCGGTATTTACTGCGCGGCCGAGGTTAACAAAAACGTGGTGGAGTTCCGCTCCGGATAGTAAACTTGTCACTTTTGCGGACATTCAATACGGACTACTGGTCTTTACTACTAGTCTCCTTGTGTATAAAGAGAGGGTTGTCTTGGAGAAGCCCGGATAAGATTTCAAATGACGTGGGGTAATACAAACAAACGCAGTAGTATTTATGTTTGTATGAGTAGTTTGAGTACCTATATGTGACTGCGTTGCTTCCTACTTTTCGTACGATGAATCACATGTATGATGTGGTACGATATGATGAGACCAAGATCTCCTATGCAACATGTCGACCTGATTGGCCAAGGCAAAAGATTCCCGATTATTCACCTCGTTAGAATAGACACGATTCAACTGTGCCCGATAAACTCGACAGTAAAAATAACACGGAATACATGAAACACAGACCTATCCCTATAGAACAGTTCATAGTTTGACTTTGATTCAATGCAAAATACACGTGTATACGCATCGCAAATGACCTAAAAATTACGCATGCATGAAGCCCGACTACAATGGAGGCCGAGGTATTGTTGTGTTAAGTGTCGATGAGAGTGGCAACTAACTCAGGCATGGAAGAGAATGCCCCAGGCAATGGTCTTACCAATCCAGCAGATTGGTGATTTCTTTTCAGTTTAGGTGTCCTTATTATTTATTGCTGTTTTAGCAAACACCATTTGAATTGATATTGAAAGATGTTAGTAGGTATTGGCGACTATAGTTGGTTTTGTGGTGTAAATTCCGTTTGTCCCTTATTTATTTTCTAGCGATTCATAAAGTTACCTACTACTGTTCAAGTATAAGTCAGTATAAAAACAAGTCTCTTGGGCTTTGAGTAGGTACCCTGTAGTTTTTGGTTAGGAACGTCGGTTGTTTGTTTATAGACTGGATCTTGATCAGGACTGAAACCCAAAACCTGATATTTTTGGCCTGGTAACTTGTCCATGGAAGCTGAACGGTGCACAGTGAACATAATTTATGGAGTGCCACTAACTTTGTTGAGTTTTTTACAGGTGTTGGAAATTTATGCCCCCCATTTTCTCCTGTGGAGTTTTTGTCTGTTAGAAAAAGAAAAGGTTAAATTCTTGAGCAAGTTTATTTTTATAAGGATAGGAGGACATTCGGTAGGTATTTTAAATATTTTTATCTCTCAATCTCTCCATCCCTCTGCCAATGTGTGGCTGAGAAAAGTGATTTGTTTATATTTCCTTGCTAATATTCACGAGAGAGAAAAGGGCAGTAAACCGTGCAGTGCAAACTGCAAAATAAACATATACAGGTGTTGGAAATTTATGCCCCCCATTTTCTCCTGTGGAGTTTTTGTCTGTTGGAAAAAGAAAAGGTTAAATTCTTGAGCAAGTTTATTTTTATAAGGATAGGAGGACATTCGGTATTTTAAATATTTTTATCTCTCAATCTCTCCATCCCTCTGCCAATGTGTGGCTGAGAAAAGTGATTTGTAATGTCATGTGTTATATCACTTTGTTTATATTTTTCTTTCATTGCAATTTTTCAATTCAGTCCTGAGGATGGCATCATGAGATGTTGAAACATGTTGACTCTTTTCCACCAATAAATTCGTTTATTTAGTCAAGTGAAGACTTATCTAAAAGTGATTTGTTTATATTTCCTTGCTAATATTCACGAGAGAGAAAAGGGCAGTAAACCGTGCAGTGCAAACTGCAAAATAAACATAAAGGGAACCCACTACTCGTTTTTCTCGAAATCTATGGAAATGAAAAACGGAAAAACGGCCCATTTCATGTTAGAAGAAAGCGCGCATTTATTTCCCCGGTGCTGGCTGGGGGGGCACTTGTGAATTAATAATAAAGTCTTTCCAACGCAGTTCCCTGTCAAAATGATATATGAAGGGGACCAGGGGGCGGGGAACCAGGGAAAAACGTCTTCGAGACAAATTTGCCGAGAAAAAAAGAAAGAAAAAACTGGAGGGGTATTCCCACTTTATAATGCTAGGATAGATCTACTCTTGATAGTTGAGGGTACGGGGAGCTTAGCTCATCCTCGAGTTTTGACCTTTGGGAATTTATTAAAAGGATTAGAAAAGTGTAGTGGTCTCAGGAAGTTATTGCATGCAAGTAGCTTTATACATGTGGACACGTTTATACCTAATAATATATACACATATATCTACAAGTATACTATACGAATAGATACAATTTATGATACAGGAATAGATATCCTCTAGAGATGACGACAACATTCCAAGGCGGGCGGTAATATAAGTTCAGTGGATTTACATACCAATAGATAGATACTCATGTCTATGCATAAGAGATTTCAAACCCATCAGCATGAGGCTGTGTTTATGAACAGGGCTGAGATGAGCTCGGTCGAGGTGAGATAGGATATTGTTTCTACAGTTTTGCATTGGAGTGGTAATAATATACACAATTACACATATATCTACAAGTACTATACGAACAGATACAATTTATGATACAGGAATAGATATCCTCTAGAGATGACGACAACATTCCAAGGCGGGCGGTAATATAAGTTCACTGGATTTAATAATATACCTACACATATATATCTACAAGTACTATACGAATAGATACAATTTATGATACAGGAATAGATATCCTCTTAAAGATGACGACAACATTCCAAGGCGGGCGGTAATATAAGTTCAGTGGATTTACATACCAATAGATAGATACTCATATCTATGCATAAGAGATTTCAAACCCATCAGCATGAAGCCTAAAATAGTTGCCTAGCTTATAATATTATACCCACGTATTATTATCCACGTATACTTATTGTTATCCACACCAATCCGTATAGGTATAAATATGGCAAGGAAGAGGTTAATCTACGCTATACTTTTCTAAATATGGATCATAAAAGCGAAAAGTAGGGGTAGTTGGTAGCTAAATTGGCTGCTCAAATTCTAGGAATTCCCTTTAAAATCTCACAATTTGTTTGTCCCTCTCTCTCCCTCCTCCCTCTCTCACATTCTTTCTTACCTGGTGCTGTGAAATGCCTACTTCTTAGTGGATGTGTAATAATCACCGCTTGTACCTATTAGTGGATGTGCAATAATCACCATCAGGATTATTTAACAGCAATGTTAAAAAGTTAAAGGACTCAGTCTTTTCTAACGCTATAAAATCAGACTCTACAGCATTAAACTGTGGAAAACAAATCATCCTAATGGACCATCATCCTCCCCAGAAAAAAGGAATGTAAAAAATCAGGACTAAATAATGTCATTAAAATAGCCCTTTTCCGTTTAGTAAAAAAAGTGGAAGTTACGGCGTGTCAACTTAAAGACTGGATTTACATACCAATAGATAGATACTCATATCTATGCATAAGAGATTTCAAACCCATCAGCATGAAGCCTAAAATAGTTGCCTAGCTAGGAAGTGCTGTGAAATGCCTACTTCTCAGTGGATGTGTAATCACCGCTTGTACCTATTAGTGGATGTGCAATAATCACCATCATGATTATTTAACAACAATGTTAAAAAGTTAAATGACTCAGTCTTTTCTAACGCTATAAAATCAGACTCTACAGCATTAAACTGTGTGATCAAAGACCAGCTTTGAACATTTGGAAAACAAATCATCCTAATGGACCATCATCCTCCCCAGAAAAAAGGAACGTAAAAAATCAGGACTAAATAATGTCATTAAAATAGCCCTTTTCCGTTTAGTAAAAAAAGTGGAAGTTACGGCGTGTCAACTTAAAGATAACATTATTAATGCAAAAGGCCTCAGCCTTGTCCTAGAGTGGGGTGAGAACCCCCTTCCGCCTAGGATAATCTCTCCCCCTGCTTACGGGCTGAGAAGCCTCCCCTGTATATTAAAGGAGACGGCCCAAAAGGCCTCAGCCTTGTCCTACAGTGGGGTGAGAACCCCCTTCCGCCTAGGATAATCTCTCCCCCTGCTTACGGGCTGAGAAGCCTCCCCTGTATATTAAAGGAGACGGCTGTGGAGGAAAAAATGCGTAACAAAACATCTCCCGGCCCAGCCCCAGCCACAGCAGAGTCTGGGTAGGATTAGGAAAATTCAACGGGAGGTGACGTGACGTCATGGATCAATATTGAACACTGTCTAGAGGCCCCCTCCCTCTGAAATGTAGGCCACACGCCACACTCCAAAGTTACAACGCATAATTGTGCCCTCTCTCCTCTCCTTCCTCTTTTTTCCTCCCTCTCCCCCTCCTTTTCCCTCCTAGTGCGAACCTTTTAGACCACCCCCTTCCCCTCCCAAGGTCTTTTTTTTTTCAGCATTGCAGACGTTTTTCTTCTGTCTCGCAGGAATAATGTATGTATTTGGGTGGTGCTATAATTTCCAAGACGGGTGTTGGTGATGCTTTGTTTTTTATACAAAGTTCTTATTGTTATTCTTTAGGAAAACTGAATGAGAATTCAAGATTGAAAAATTTGGCCTTTATTTTGAACTCAGGTGTTTCTAAAGCACAGACTAAAGCGGAGGCCCTGAGAGTAGAATTCACCCATGTATGCCTAACTGCCTATCTATAAAATTTGGTGTGCTACCCATCTACATCTCTGATGTTGTTCAATACAGTGAGACTAGAAACACCTCTAAGGTCAATCATTTGGCTTCAATGCTCTAATAGTGCTGTACCGATCTACATCTCTGATGTTGTCCAATACAGTGAGACTAGAAACACCTCTAAGGTCAATCATTTGGCTTCAATGCTCTAATAGTGCTGTCGGAATAACACCCCAGTAGGCTGTGCTAAGTTAGGGCATAAGGGTATCATAAAATTTGAATTTTTTATGATTTTCTTTCCGGAAGTTCAGAAATTGTGTTATCCCATTTTGGTTGTATGACTACTAATTGGTAACTCTGATCACCACCTTCTACATTTGTCAATCTGCTATTAGCCTCTATTCCTTTGATTCTTTGGCTCCTCTTTTACTTTGATTAGTTCTCTTTCCAAACCAATCTTTCTACAGTGGGAACGAGAATCACTTGGCTTCAGACTTCGCTACGCCACTGATGTCAGATTATTTTCATCATGGAGGAATTCCAAGCCAAATTTTTTGTTCAGAAATTTTTGTCCCTTCAACTGTCGTCAATCACGCAACAATCAACAATATTTGGGTGGCTTTGGCGACTTTTTTATATCCTTTTAGTAAATCTTTGGGAATTCTTCCCCACCCTCGCCTCGTGCCATCTGTTAAAACAACAATGCTTCGCTTGAAATAATTTCAAACCTGTTGTACACAAAACTAAGCACTTTTGCTCACTGTGTATTTTACACCAAGGCAAACCAGTATGGCTTTACTGGAGACACTAAGCGGGTCAAGATCTTGCTACGACTTTACGAACCTTATGATTGTCGATTAAGTTCACATTACTGAAAGTAAATAAACTGCGTCCTGTGTAAGTAGGTACCTAAAACAAACCTGTTTGGAACAAAAATAAATGACCCAACCGATGATGGTAAAACAAATATCAATGAAAAAAAAAAAAAAAAAAAACATACAAAAAACTGCTAATTAATGACTAGCAAAATTCCATGAAGACTCAACTTGTAGGGAGGAAAGCCTTGAAAACGGGTTTGTTATTTGTTATTGACTTATGGGTGCAATGCTGCTGCTTTTGGAATTCTCCCATACCTAGGTATTCTTATTTTCATTTGGAAACATGGCTTATTTTATGAATTGGACAACAGGGATATCATTCTGTTGGTCTTTAGTATTTTCGCCCCCAAAGAGTAAAACCAAAAGAGGCAACTTTAAAGTCTACAACACATTGACTATTAGTATTATTTTCTCAGTTCAAGCAGTCTGAAATTCTTTTGTTTGATTTCAAACTTTATAATCCTAAGTTCATAGTTGTGGCCTGTATAGGGCAGTTTGCTCAACGGCTTGAAAGTATGAACTGGATGAAGGTAGGTATTACCCATGTAATGATGCAAAGGTACTATGTAAGTGCAGGTGATTCGGGTACCACTAAGCCTTGATGTCTACTAGTCTGCAGATTATCTTGTGTAATCGTAGAGTACAATAGTCCTCGTGGGTTTGAACGTAATCTCGCATAACTCAAATGTACTAATGGCTACTTCTTGTAGGTATTCTTATTTTCATTTGGAAACATGGCTTATTTTATGAATTGGACAACAGGGATATTAAATATTATTCTGATGGTCTTTAGTATTTTCGCCCCCAAAGAGTAAAACCAAAAGAGGCAACTTTAAAGTCTACAACACATTGGCTATTATTATTATTTTCTCAGTTCAAGCAGTCTGAAATTCTTTTGTTTGATTTCAAACTTTATAATCCTAAGTTCATAGTTGTGGCCTGTATAGGGCAGTTTGCTCAACGGCTTGAAAGTATGAACTGGATGAAGGTAGGTATTACTTACCTATATAATAATGCAGAGGTACTATGTAAGTGCAGGTGATTCGGGTACCACTAAGCCTTGATGTCTGTCTACCAGTCTTTAGATTATCTTGTGTAATCGTAGAGTACAATAGTCCTCGTGGGTTTGAACGTAATCTCGCATAACTCAAATGTACTAATGGCTACTTCTGCAGAAGAAAAACAGTGCAGAATATGATTTCGTCAGGTTTCTTATTATCAGGTAATCCACCTCGAGAACTAGTCTGCAGATTATCTTGAGTAATCGTAGAGTACAATAGTCCTCGTGGGTTTGAACGTAATCTCGCATAACTCAAATTAATGTACTAATGGCTACTTCTGCAGAAGAAAAACAGTGCAGAATATGATTTCGTCAGGTTTCTTATTATCAGGTAATCCACCTCGAGATTGTGCATTAATGGCTAAATCGTGCAGCTTGAAGTAAAAGTAAAGTGGAACAACAGTGGCGAAGCGTATGAAAAAAAAAATGTTGAACTGCAAAAGAACTCGATAGGTAAGTTCGATATCACCCCTTCCAGTAGACAAAGCCACAGGTGTGTTCTGTTAAGACGGCAGGGGGGAAAAAATATTGCCATGATCATAAAATAGCTTGTAGGTAAGTAAAATAGATTGAGGATAACAAAGAAATTTTAAGCAAACCCACCTAAACCTACCTGTCTAAAAATCACGTCATACCTTATAATTTTATTTTGCGATATGGATTTCAGATTTTAGGTGTAAAATCGATCTTGATTTTCGTCGGTTTTCCAGCCTTAGCTCAAAGTTCAAGAGTGAAATTCCTAGGGAGTAGACAGTCTCAAAATAGATTGTAATTTTATTTTGGGATATGGATTTCAGATTTTAGGTTTAAAATCGATCTTGATTTTCGTCGGTTTTCCAGCCTTAGCTCAAAGTTCAAGAGTGAAATTCCTAGGGAGTAGACAGTCTCAAAATAGAAGACTATAAGGAAGTGAGAGGAGAGTCAGACAAGGGAAGGAGGCTTGCGTAATATTGATGTTCAGTTTGTTTGCCTACAACTTTGTCAAAGGTAAATAAACTTGGATTTTTATTTCTCTCTCGATGCCAAGGGAGTGAGAGGAAAGTCAGACAAGGGAACGAGGCTTGCGTAATATTGTTGTTCAGTTTGTTTGCCTACAACTTTGTCAAAGGTAAATAAACTTGGATTTTTATTTCTCTCTCGATGCCTTTGACCTGTCTAGATTTTCTTCTGAAAGTACGACGAACCCAAGTAATTTGATTACACAACATCAATATCAAATAGGTATCTTTATATCTTTTTAGAATCAAGAAGTTCAACAGCCTCACTCTTTAGAAAATCGAAAAGAAAATTTTAGTGGATTTACATTAGTGGATGTGATGCTTTTACACCTTAGGTATACATATTTTTATTTATTTAGTTTAGTTTTGTACAGTCTCCAAACATTTCATCATCATTAGTGGATGTGTTAAACTCAAAACAATTTTACTCGTAGTTAAACTATTATTGAAAGCAAGCTTTATTAAATTATCTGAGCATTAGCGTTTTGCTCAGAGCATTAGCGGGGTACCTCCTACCTACATGTAGCTAATTTTGATGAAATTTAATTCAAAATTAAAATACGGCAATAGTATTTCATCATCATTAGTGGATGTGTTAAACTCAAAACAATTTTACTCGTAGTTAAACTATTATCGAAAGCAAGCTTTATTAAATTATCTGAACATTAGTTTTGCTCAGAGCATTAGCGGGGTACCTCCTACCTACATGTAGCTAATTTTGATGAAATTTAATTCAAAATTAAAATACGGCAATAGTGTCTAGTGGATGCTGCTGATAGCTAGTGGCTACTGGCTAGGTATTGATTCCTTTAAAATAAAATAAAAAAACGTCGGCATATTTGTATTTTTCACATAATTATTCCACCCAAAATTCGAGCTCTGGCCGATTTTTGGAATTAAAAAAAAAATGTTCTCATGCAAATGGCTACAGGCGGTCAACTTGTTTCCTTTAATTATGATCGTTTCCATGCAGTCATGTCTAGAGCTGGTTTTTGGCTATTCTGATGCCAGAGATCTAATGTTGTCTAGATTCCCGAATGTTTTGACTCGTCGGCTATATGTTCTGACTCCGTCTGACAATTCCTTGGACCTCGGAGACCAGTTTTTTTTGCCAGATAATTATGTTCTGACTCCGTCTGACAATTCCTTGGACCTCGGAGACCAGTTTTTTTTGCCAGATAATTACTTCTGCGTGTCAAATCCGAGCTACTGTTTAGTCGACCGGTCCAGCGATTGCTAGAATGGTATACCCGTTGCTAATCACCGGGTATCTGCCATGGCTCTTCTCCTCAAACACAGTGGCGTAGATACTATTCATTTGTTCAAATTCAGATCATAATTATGCCTTTCATCCTACGAAAAACTCGGAAGAAAAACATAATAGCGACGCGACAGTTGAATTTGAGGTCACGTCGTACATCGTCAAAATCTACTATTCATTTGTTCAAATTGAGATCATAGATGCCTTTCATCCTACGAAAAACTCGGAAGAAAAACATAATAGCGACGCGACAGTTGAATTTGAGGTCACGTCGTACATCGTCAAAATCTGATCTAAGCTTCGCCGTAAAGCCTTTCCATCATACACGGCAATCATGTTATCCCATTTTGGTTGTATGACTACTAATTGGTATCTCTGATCACCACCTTCTACCTTCTACATTTGTCAGTCTGCTATAGCCTCTATTCCTTTGATCCTTTGGCTCCTCTTTCACTTTGATTAGATGGTTAGTTCAGTCTCTTTTACTTTGATTAGTTCTCTTTCCAAACCAATCTTTCTACAATATAGGAACGAGAATCACTTGGCTTCAGACTTCGCTACGCCACTGATGTCAGATTATTTTCATCATGGAGGAATTCCAAGCCAAATTTTCATACACTGCAATCGTGTTATCCCATTTTGGTTGTATGACTACTAATTGGTAACTCTGATCACCACCTTCTACATTTGTCAGTCTGCTATTAGCCTCTATTCCTTTGATTCTTTGGCTCCTCTTTCACTTTGATTAGATGGTTAGTTCAGTCTCTTTTACTTTGATTAGTTCTCTTTCCAAACCAGTCTTTCTACAATAGGAACGAGAATCACTTGGCTTCAGACTTCGCTACGCCACTGATGTCAGATTATTTTCATCATGGAGGAATTCCAAGCCAAATTTTTTGGTGAATGAACTTTGCTCCTCGTCTCTTCAGTTCCGGACTGAAAGTTCACATCACCGGTGGTAATCGAGCGATTTGTTCTACCAAATGACCAGACTCATTGATGGTGTATTTCACCAATGACGTAATGAGAGATTTCCACTACTTTTTGGATTATTAAAAACTCCTTTTTGGATCATGAAAAATTCTGCCATTAGTGAAATCTCTCATTAAATCATTGGCAAACTCAGTGAATGAATTCCATGTTTTCGCCCTATCTTTCATCCCCTTTAAAAGATGTTCGATTATTCTACCGATATTTAATTAATATCTCATAATGGTCAAACAAAGTTAAATTGAGGAGGCGGGTAGACTGTCGCCGAATGGTGGGTAAAAACCCCATCACCATCACTAGAAGACCCAAGTTGTTAAAAGTGACGTTAAACCCCTATACCTACCTCAAAGTTCGATTGAACTAATAATAACAAGATCCCTAATCTGATCTCTTATTTCTTTCTGTTCCAGCTTTCGGATCTCCTGGAGAAATGTAAGAGTGTGCGGAGTAAGGAAGAAGAGAAGCCGGAATTATGTTTGGGTTTAGGTCAAGGGAGTGTTAGATTAGGGTTTTAGGTATTAACGAATTTGTTGTTTCCAAGATGATGTATTTTACTGCATGGCATAATGATTATGGTATGTGCCTAGTGATCCTACTCAAATTTCTGTTTAGCAACTTTAGAGTATCACTTCAGCAGCTATAACCCTAACCTTAGTTTAATGGCGGCCACTCACGCTCAGACCTTTTCCACCTACACGCCTTCCGACTCGACTGTCTGAGGGCGAGTGACCGACATCCTACTTGGGTTTTTAACATAGTTCAATTCTAACTTCTAACCCTTGGTCTTGTTTGTTCTCATTGCAGTGTTCCAAGCTATCTCAGTCATGAGCCCCCCATTCTCCTACACCCGGAGAGGGTAGTGCCCCATTCCCAGTCTGAACAGTTCGAAACGAGCTTTCAACCCAATGTGGCGCTTGCCCCTCCCCTACACAAGACTCATGACCATCCCCCACCTCACTCGATAAAACGAGAGGTAAGTATACTTGCGAGCTCTCGGTTTCTCAGCCTAAAGATACCATTTGATGGAACATATTCTATCATTTGATGGTATCTTTAGGCGAAAAGAAATTGAGTATTTTTTGGCAAAAATAAATTGAGTATCTTTAGGCAAAAATAAATTAAAAATCACATTGATATAAGGTTACCATCATAAGCTTTGTATTACAATAGAAAGACAGAGGCAAAAAAGATAGGATAGAATGGCGTAGTGGTCAAGTTCCTTTGATATTTGAAAACAAAAACATTTATGTCATTTATACTGCTAGGTGCTAGGATGAAACTTAAAAGTCCCTTTGCCTCAAAGATAGCAGGACTAGAGATGCCCAACAACGAGAAAAAACGGTTCTCCGAAATAAAATAAGACTCTACCCACGGTTCCACTCCTTCTCCAAACAAATTAGGCGTTTAGAGAGGAATTTAATTTGGGCGAACTCTTGTGAAATATTCCCTGTGATGAAGAAACATTTTTTTTAAAACATCCTTGTTTTCTTTTTTTTTTTTTTAATATTCTTCTTTTTGCGTCGGAATGACTCGAGCCAGCGCCCTCTATTTCTTAATCGAGACAAATTTGGGCTGGAATCAAATGAGAGAGAGGAAAAATGTGTAAATTAATTAGATGCGATTAATTTCAATGTCCTTTTTAATCCTTTAAGACGTCAAAGTAGTTCGTTTATCGTGCCCCTAAAAAAAAATGTGTAAATTAATTAGATGCGATTAATTTCAATGTCCTTTTTAATCCTTTAAGACGTCAAAGTAGTTCGTTTATTGTGCCCCTTTCTGTTTCGCCTTCTAGTGAAGGTGCTCGGTAATCAAGCATACCCACAAAAATGTTGGACCAAACCTAACCAATATTCGCCATTCAGTCCAAATCAAATCTGATCATTCATACCCACCTCTACTTTCGAAAAAAAGCGAAACGAGAGAGAATGTAGGTAAATATCGAGACGCATTGATTCAGACGTCATTTATTATCCCGGGGTATTTCTCAGGGGGTGGCGTCAGACTGTTGCCATGACAACCGCCCAACCCTGGGGGTGGTAAGGGGGGGGAGGAATGGGTCGGAGTGGTAGGGGGATAGAGAGGAAGGGTGGTAGGGGAGATAATGGGTCGGGGTGGTAGAGAGGAAAGGGGATGAATGGGAGTAGTAGGGAGGGGTGGATGGGGGTGAAAAGGACAGGAGATTATGAGGGAAAGAATTTTGAAGCTAACATAGAGACAAGGTCTGGGATCCTTTGATGAAATTGTTGAAAGGAAGGAAGAAAGAGGGAGAAAAAGAAAGAAGAGAGAAAGGGAGGGAGAGAAAAGAAAGATATAATATGGGAAGAGAGAGAGAGAGAGAGAGAGATGAAGAGAAAATAAAAAGGGAAATATCAATAGTTGATAGGAGGGGAGGAGAGATGGAAAGCGATTCCAATGGGGTCCGAGGAGACGAGGTGGCCTTGAGGACGGGAGTGGCATATTTTTTTTGAAGTTATATAAAGTGAGAGTGGGTGTAGAAATGGACGATACCATAGCATAGGAGGTGACGGGCGCATGGTTTATCTTGGCACCAGTGATGCTGTCTCGGTACTTGCTTTTACTTGTTCACATCTTCAAGTCTCACTGTCTTTCTCTGAGAAAATTCGACAACATTGGTCCTTTTACAAACGGGACCCGCTTGATACCTATCTGATCCTTGCTATTTCTTTCTTCACCTCATGTTTTCAGTTTATGCTCGCTCCTCTTTCTTCTATTTGTTTTCTTACTGTGTCGTCTCTGATTCTCTCTTCTCTTCTAGGATTTACTGTCTCTCTCCTTTCGTTTTTTTTTTTTTTTTTTTTTTTTTTTTTTTTTTGCTGCGTTGTTACTTTCCTCCTCTGTCTTTCCTCATACCGCTTTTGTCTCCATCGTATCACATCTTCCCACTCGGGTTTCCTGTGTTTGCCCTTTTCTCTCTCTCTCTCTTTCCTCCTTCTCTCCTCTCTCTTCTCTCTCTCCTCTTCCTCACTCTTTCTTTCTCTCTAGTCTCTCTCTCCTCTTCCTCTTTCTCTCACCCTATTTTTCCCTTTCCATCTCTTCCTATGGTTTCATTGTCTCTCTCTCTCTACCTCCTCCTTGTCTAAAAACTCCATGGAAACGGTCTTCATTTGCCATCGCATATAACTTTTCCCTGCCGGGAGTCTAGCGTTCTAGAGTGTTTACATTGTTTTCGGCATTATCTTTTTTTTCGCTTTTAATAGGTTTTCTGTGAAGCATTCTTCCTCATGTTTTATTCATGAGACTATTGTCCCCACCAAGCTCAAATCCAATGTAACATGACTTCCCACTTTCCGTATGACACTTTCGTTGATAGACACAATAGCAGAGGTATTCTTTGGTACCATGACTCTAATGTGTAGGATGATGGTAGACTTCAACTTTCAACCAACCTCTGTGGTTATAGCGGTGGACTTTGGATATGGAGGTTGCTGGTTCAATTCCTAATGAAGTTGTAAAATTTAGGATAGTGAATTAATCGAGGAGCGACTAGTAGATATCTGTAACCAGCATTCGTGGCGCGCATCATTTTAGCTGTTTCGGATCCTCCTAATATTATATTCTCCTAATAATATGTTTCCATCATCGCTTACTCTGTTTGTATTTAAGAGGTTTTCAAGACAGTGCGCAGAATTACATTTAAATTTATTTCTACTTTATGTATCTCTTGGAACGCAAGAAACATTCATGTCTCATGTACGTGCATTAATGTACGAGATATTCAATGTGAAATTTTTCAGGGAATTTTAATAATCTGCCACGACACTTCTTGTACTTCTCTTCATCTTGTGTACACATAACGAGATTTGACGGAGAAAATATCCTCACTCTTTCTTACTCTCTATCTCTCTCCCTCCCTCTCTTTCTCTCACCCTATTTTCCTCTTTTCATCTCTTTCTATACTTTCATTGTCTCTTCCCCCACCCCCTACCTCATCTAAAACCTCTTGGAATCTCTCTCTCTCCCCCCTCCCTCCTCTCTCTCTCTCTCCCTCTCCTCTCTTGTTCTCACCCTATTTTCCCCTTTCCATCTCTTCCCATGGTTTCATTGTCTCTCTCTCCCCCTCCTCCTTGTCTAAAAACTCATGGAAAGCGTCTTCATTTGCCATCGCATATACTTTTCCTGCCGGGAGTCTAGCGTTCTAGAGTGTTTACATTGTTTTCAGCATTATCTTTTTTCGCTTTTAATAGGTTTTCTGTTGAAGCATTCTTCCTCATGTTTTATTCATGAGACTATTGTCCCACCAAGCTCAATCCAATGTAACATGACTTCCCACTTCCGTATGACTTTCGTTGATAGACACAATAGCAGAGGTATTCTTTGGTACCATGAAAAAATCACATTGATATAAGGTTACCATCATAAGCTTTGTATTACAATAGAAAGACAGAGGCAAAAAAGA
The DNA here is from genome assembly GCF_000475195.1 of Diaphorina citri. NCBI lineage: Eukaryota > Metazoa > Arthropoda > Insecta > Hemiptera > Psyllidae > Diaphorina > Diaphorina citri. The sequence goes on from NW_007377601.1 coordinate 21,355, forward strand.
TAGGATAGAATGGCGTAGTGGTCAAGTTCCTTTGATATAAATTCATTCACTGAGTTTGCCAATGATTTAATGAGAGATTTCACTAATGGCAGAATTTTTAATGATCCAAAAAGGAGTTTTTAATAATCCAAAAAGTAGTGGAAATCTCTCATTACGTCATTGGTGAAATACACCATCAATGAGTCTGGATATACATAATTACACGTACATTGTTAGGCGAAAGACTGTCACCCTAAAGCTCTACACTTTATGGAGGCCTCGGTATTAAAAAATTCCTAGTGTTTGGGGAGATGAGGAGTATCAGGACTCTGGATTGCCTATCCCATGAGTATGGGTGCCGTACGGTATGCCATAACCATAAGATGAGACCTGCAATTTAGTACCTACACCCAATGTAGGTATCTACATACATAAAAGGGAATCTGATACCTAGTTTGTACTCCCGGGATAAGACTATAAAGCTGCTTTACCCAATCTAAAGAAGATAATATTAGAGTCTGCAGTATTTGATAGTAAATTCGCACGGTTGGAAATCTTTTTTCGTGATGGAAATAAAAGTCCCTTTGCCTCAAAGATAGCAGGACTAGAGATGCCCAACAACGAGAAAAAACGGTTCTCCGAAATAAAATAAGACTCTACCCACGGGTTTTACGGCGGGTTTTTAATGAAATCTAAAATCGACCTCAAAAAGCTGAATCGGACAATCTTTCGAATCTTACCTAGGTGGCGTAGTGATCAAGACGCTCGCCTGATAAACAGGAGGGCGTTGGTTTAATCCCAGCCGAGGTATGGGATATTATCCTCATTTATATGAGAATTTGACTAGATAATAATGGAGCTCTAAGGGTTAGGTGGTAGAGAACGCCTCCGGCGTAACCTCGCCTAGTGGTTATCTTCCCCTCAAGAGTTTATTATTATTTAATCTTCCCCGAACAATACTCGTACCTACGTATTTATGCAGTAACCCTTATTTCCGTCATTATCTGCCCCTGCTTGACCCTGTATGCAATCTTCCCCTCAGCCACTCCTTCCTTATTTCTTACAGTGAACTTTCCCAGTTTAAGCTTTTCTTAAGGTTCCGACATTTGACTGGAACAACAGTGGCGAAGCGTATGAAAAAAAATGTTGAACTGCAAAAGAACTCGATAAGTTCGATATCACCCCTTCCAGTAGACAAAGCCACAGGTGTGTTCTGTTAAGACGGCAGGGGGGAAAAAATATTGCCATGATCATAGGTACCATGACTCTAATGTGTAGGATGATGGTAGACTTCAACTTTCAACCAACCTCTGTGGTTATAGCGGTGGACTTTGGATATGGAGGTTGCTGGTTCAATTCCTAATGAAGTTGTAAAATTTAGGATAGTGAATTAATCGAGGAGCGACTAGTAGATATCTGTAACCAGCATTCGTGGCACGCATCATTTTAGCTGTTTCGGATCCTCCTAATATTATATTCTCCTAATAATATGTTTCTATCATCGCTTACTCTGTTTGTATTTAAGAGGTTTTCAAGACAGTGCGCAGAATTACATTTAAATTAATTTCTACTTTATGTGTCTCTTGGAACGCAAGAAACATTCATGTCTCATGTACGTGCATTAATGTACGAGATATTCAATGTGAAAATTTTCAGGGAATTTTAATAATCTGCCACGACACTTCTTGTACTTCTCTTCATCTTGTGTACACATAACGAGATTTGACGGAGAAAATACGACATTTGATTTTAATTATCTCTTCTCCTCGCTCTTATTACGCTTGGGATGTCATCAGCATATATCAGAGGGAATCTTTTGACAAGTTTCGGAGCTTAAGCGTTGACTTTTTGGAGTGATAAGGGAACAACTTTAGCTTCGGACAGAGGGTATAAACCGGGAAATGTTCTTTGAAGATTAGGGGCTTATGGGTTTAAAAGGGTGCCGTAGGAGAAAATAATGTACGCATAAACATGACAATTACATTGCTGTACTCAGATTACTCAGGCCTACATATATTTACTTTGAAATACTCAGACCCACTTTTCTGTATTGCAATTCTCAGGGCAACATCTAATTTGCCTTCATCTTTACCTCTTCTCTGTTTCTCTTCTTCCTCGTCCTTCTTCTTTCCTCATGGTCTGCCCCCCTCATCAGGGCTCGCGGGGCTGTTCCATCCCCCCCTAGGGGCGATGGAAAGTTATACGCTGTAAACAAGTCATTTCTCTTCTCTGCATGAGGTCGGAACTCACTTGACATTTTCCTCCGCCAAGCAGCGCGTTTCAAGAGGATTTCATTATATTCTCTTCTCCTACTCGAAGCAAACTACGGAGTATGGCGTAGGCTTTCCTTCGAAAATACAAAATGACAATTTGTAATTTTTTTTCGTAGTTGGGTGAAGACGGTAGAGTGTGGCGGTCGAAATACTACCCCAGCGCTAACTCGGTGGGTGGATTAGGAATTTGAGTGCCCACCTGTTGATCTATTCAATACAAATAATTGAAGATTCGCACAAATCCCTCACCTCCCAGAGGGTTGGGAAAACACAAGCGCGTGTAGGTACCTACATCAGCACGTGTATGGAAATGTACATACATACATAGCTACATTATATCATAGGAAGAATTCAATGTATATTATTGAGGTACGAGTGAAAAATCCCTTTTCCAGTGGGACTTTCAGATTTCCAAATCAAAATGCTTGGGATGGGTATGGCAGATCATAATTTGCTTGCCAGATGAAAATAAACTCTACATTATTTTGCTGATATTTACCTTTATTATTTATTGTCCATATAAATGTCTCCAGCGGATTTACAAATGATTTAATCGCCCTAGCTAGTTGTTGCAGTTGTATTTACATTGATATACTCAGACCCACGTTCCAGTATTGCAATTCTCAGGGCAACATCTAATTTGCCTTCATCTTCACCTCTTCTCTGTTTCTCTTCTTCCTCCTCCTTCTTCTTTCCTCATGGTCTGCCCCCCTCATCAGGGCTCGCGGGGCTGTTCCATCCCCCCCTAGGGGCGATGGAAAGTTATACGCTGTAAACAAGTCATTTCTCTTCTCTGCATGAGGTCGGAACTCACTTGACATTTTCCTCCGCCAAGCAGCGCGTTTCAAGAGGATTTCATTATATTCTCTTCTCCTACTCGAAGCAAACTACGGAGTATGGCGTAGGCTTTCCTTCGAAAATACAAAATGACAATTTGTAATTTTTTTTCGTAGTTGGGTGAAGACGGTAGAGTGTGGCGGTCGAAATACTACCCCAGCGCTAACTCGGTGGGTGGATTAGGAATTTGAGTGCCCACCTGTTGATCTATTCAATACAAATAATTGAAGATTCGCACAAATCCCTCACCTCCCAGAGGGTTGGGAAAACACAAGCGCGTGTAGGTACCTACATCAGCACGTGTATGGAAATGTACATACATACATAGCTACATTATATCATAGGAAGAATTCAATGTAGGTATATTATTGAGGTACGAGTGAAAAATCCCTTTTCCGGTGGGACTTTCAGATTTCCAAATCAAAATGCTTGGGATGGGTATGGCAGATCATAATTTGCTTACCAGATGAAAATAAACTCTAACATTATTTTAACGATATTTACCTTTATTATTTATTGTCCATATAAATGTCTCCAGCGGATTTACAAATGATTTAATCGCCCTAGCTAGTTGGCAGTTGGAGCAGATCATAATTTGCTTACCAGATGAAAATAAACTCTACATTATTTTGCCGATATTTACCTTTATTATTTATTGTCCATATAAATGTCTCCAGCGGATTTACAAATGATTTAATCGCCCTAGCTAGTTGGCAGTTGGTGGTACCATGACTCTAATGTGTAGGATGATGATGGTGGTGATTAAATGGATGTAGACTTCAACTTTCAACCAACCTCTGTGGTTATAGCGGTGGACTTTGGATATGGAGGTTGCTGGTTCAATTCCTAATGAAGTTGTAAGCTTTTTCCGTTCCCAACCATTCCAATAGAGGTCTACTCTCATCGGATCGGGATAGTACCTTTGAGGGTTCCGTCTCATTCAACTTTAAGAAATGTATTATTAATGAAAGTGCCACGTACTCTTATTATTTACTATACAAACGCGCTTGTTAGGAAAAACACACATACTTCTACCCGTCGTACAATATACATAAGTTGCAGTTGGATAAGGCAATAAGACATGGTACTTGTAGGTAACAAGGATTATTAAACCGCCAACTTTGAACAAATTAATTCCCTTTCAAATGACTTGACCGGGCTTTTTCCGTTCCCAACCATTCAAATAGAGGTCTACTCTCATCGGATCGGGATAGTACCTTTGAGGGTTCCGTCTCATTCAACTTTAAGAAATGTATTATTAATGAAAGTGCCACGTACTCTTATTATTTACTATACAAACGCGCTTGTTAGGAAAAACACACATACTTCTACCCGTCGTACAATATACATAATTACACGTACATTGTTAGGCGAAAGACTGTCACCCTAAAGCTCTACACTTTATGGAGGCCTCGGTATTAAAAAATTCCTAGTGTTTGGGGAGATGAGGAGTATCAGGACTCTGGATTGCCTATCCCATGAGTATAATATTATGGGAACAAGGTTCTGTACAGTTAAGAGTAGGTAAGAGAAAGATCCTCAGATAAACTGTTTAGTGGATGTGCCATTTACACCAATAGGTTCACCATCCTTTACATTCTTTACAAGATAAAAATGCGGCTCCACTCAGGCTGGGTGAGGTTAAATTGATAGAAAAAGGTAAGTGAACTTGTGAGTGAGCTAATCTTGGACTTTCCTTCCCCACTATAAATTTGAGTAAGCACTCGTTTTTTATAGCCTGAGAAGAAAAAAGCTCGAGGCATTCATCACTAGAAGACCCAAGTTGTTAAAAGTGACGTTAAACCCCTATACCTACCTCAAAGTTCGATTGAACTGTTTAATAATAACAAGATTCCTAATCTGATCTCTTATTTCTTTCTGTTCCAGCTTTCGGATCTCCTGGAGAAATGTAAGAGTGTGCGGAGTAAGGAAGAAGAGAAGCTATCACCAGATGATGTGGTCCTCTCTAAGAAGGCCAAACTGGACGACGGCTCCCCCCCATTCCTGGCCCGTCTGCCCTACGACACGGCCCTGCACCACTACTACAGCTGGCATTACGATACCTGGGCCAGCCTCTCACAGGCCTTGCCATTCCGGGCCTGGCCTTCCTTGCCCCCCCTCCCCACCGACAAACACCTGCCCAAGTCTCTCAAAGACAGGTAAGATGAATCTCAAATTCTTTGTGGTAAATTTTTCACAACTTTTGTGGATGTCATAGCATTACTAAGTGCCTCCTTAGCAATCAATTTCCATATTTCAATAAGCTTTTTACACTGGTAATGCCGCCTCTGGTCGCTGAGTGCACCCCGGCTGAGAGCACTCTCCGGAGTGCAAACCTAGTGTGTCCCTGTCAATTCTCCTCCTCCTCCTCCTCCTCTTTTTCCTCCTACCCGGGTGGGGTTCACTTTGGGCGTTCACTTCAATTTGCCTAATTGAATATTAAATGCCTCGAGCTTTTTTCTTCTCAGGCTATAAAAAACGAGTGCTTACTCAAATTTATAGTGGGGAAGGAAAGTCCAAGATTAGCTCACAAGTTCACTTACCTTTTTCTTTAAGCGATCACACTCAAAATAGCTTCCTTTGGTTTGTTTGACCATTATGAGATATTAATTAAATATCGGTAGAATAATCGAACATCTTACCTAGTGTGATACCCACAAAGACAGGTAAGATGAGCCCTAACTCACAGAGAAGGAGAAGTCTATCTTTGAACTAGTGGTTATGCACGGGGTTAGGCTATGCTCGGATCGATTTTATTTCTCTCTTTTCATATCCTAGCATAGCCTTTAGCCTAACCCGACCAAAAGCCTGAGATTCTAAGCTTGATCGGATGTTTTCAGAGTGTAGGTATTCTACCGTTCGCTTAACCAGTAATAGAAACTTATTGAATTTCTAAAGTCATGTGGTTCCTTCCCCTTCTATTGCTCTCTATAGTAAGCCACTACTTTCCCTCTCCTTTATTCATCTTTCTGATTTTAAAATTTTTATTTAATTATCCCTTCTTCATCTCTTTCCTCCTCGACCTCCTCCTCAGATTGAATCCCTTCCCAAGTTGTTTCGCCAAAATAATAACTACGAAATCATTTCGTGTAATTTTATTAGGGAAATAATACAGGGTGCTCCCCTATGGTGACACGCTGTCTACTTCCTGCTGCAGCATGGGCTGCTGCTCATCTAGACGTGGGTTTCAATTGTGTTCTCCTCAGATTGAATCCCTTCCCAAGTTGTTTCGCCAAAATAATAACGAAATCATTTCGTGTAATTTTATTAGGGAAATATTACAGGGTGCTCCCCTATGGTGACACGCTGTCTACTTCCTGCTGCAGCATGGGCTGCTGCTCATCTAGACGTGGGTTTCAATTGTGTTTTATTGATTTGCAAAGAGCTTTCAGTAGTGTTGTGTGGGTTTCATTTGTGTTTTATTGATCTGCATAAAGCTTTCAGTACTGCTGGCACATACAGTATTGATGTTGACTTCTCAATTGGAATTATGTTTGGGTTTAGGTCAAGGGAGTATTAGATTAGGGTTTTAGGTATTAACGTATTTGTTGTTTCCAAGATGATGTATTTTACTGCATGGCATAATGATTATGATATGTGCCTAGTGATCCTACTCAAATTTGTGTTTAGCAACTTTAGAGTATCACTTCAGCAGCTATAACCCTAACCTTAGTTTAATGGCGGCCACTCACGCTCAGACTGGGGTGGAACCTTTTCCACCTACACGCCTTCCGACTCGACTGTCTGAGGGCGAGTGACCGGCATCCTACTTGGGTTTTTAACATAGTTCAATTCTAACTTCTAACCCTTGGGTCTTGTTTGTTCTCATTGCAGTGTTCCAAGCTATCTCAGTCATGAGCCCCCCATTCTCCTTCACCCGGAGAGGGTAGTGCCCCATTCCCAGTCTGAACAGTTCGAAACGAGCTTTCAACCCAATGTGGCGCTTGCCCCTCCCCTACACAAGACTCATGACCATCCCCCACCTCACTCGATAAAACGAGAGGTAAGTATACTTGCGAGCTCTCGGTTTCTCAGCCTAAAGATACCATTTGATGGAACATATTCTATCATTTGATGGTATCTTTAGGCGAAAAGAAATTGAGTATTTTTTGGCAAAAATAAATTGAGTATCTTTAGGCAAAAATAAATTGAAAAATCACATTGATATAAGGTAGTTACACTAGTTACCATCATAAGCTTTGTATTACAATAGAAAGACAGAGGCAAAAAAGATAGGATAGAATGGCGTAGTGGTCAAGTTCCTTTGATATTTGAAAACAAAAACATTTATGTCATTTATACTGCTAGGTGCTAGGATGAAACTGAAAAGTCCCTTTGCCTCAAAGATAGCAGGACTAGAGATGCCCAACAACGAGGAAAAACGGTTCTCCGAAATAAAATAAGACTCTACCCACGGGTTTTACGGCGGGTTTTTAATGAAATCTAAAATCCACCTCAAAAAGCTGAATCGGACAATCTTTCGAATCTTACCTAGGTGGCGTAGTGATCAAGACGCTCGCCTGATAAACAGGAGGGCGTTGGTTTAATCCCAGCCGAGGTATGGGATATTATCCTCATTTATATGAGAATTTGACTAGATAATAATGGAGCTCTAAGGGTTAGGTGGTAGAGAACGCCTCCGGCGTAACCTCGCCTAGTGGTTATCTTCCCCTCAAGAGTTTATTATTATTTAATCTTCCCCGAACAATACTCGTACCTACGTATTTATGCAGTAACCCTTATTTCCGTCATTATCTGCCCCTGCTTGACCCTGTATGCAATCTTCCCCTCAGCCACTCCTTCCTTATTTCTTACAGTGAACTTTCCCAGTTTAAGCTTTTCTTAAGGTTCCGACATTTGATTTTAATTATCTCTTCTCCTCGCTCTTATTACGCTTGGGATGTCATCAGCATATATCAGAGGGAATCTTTTGACAAGTTTCGGAGCTTAAGCGTTGACTTTTTGGAGTGATAAGGGAACAACTTTAGCTTCGGACAGAGGGTATAAACCGGGAAATGTTCTTTGAAGATTAGGGGCTTATGGGTTTAAAACGGTGCCCTACGGTATGCCATAACCATAAGATGAGACCCACAATTTAGTACACCCAATGTAGGTATCTACATACAAAAAAGGGAATCTGATATCTAGTTTGTACTCCCGGGACAAGACTATAAAGCTCCTTTACCCAATCTAAAGAAGATAATATTAGAGTCTGCAGTATTTGATAGTAAATTCGCACGGTTGGAAATCTTTTTTCGTGATGGAAATTCGTTCAATTTAATACCGCCAAGGAATTTTGATTAAAGTTTTGCATGTCGACATTATAAATCTTGTTTACCCGTCAACGCTCCAGCTTGAAGCAAACTCTGCTTTCTCTCTCTCCCTCCCTCTCTCTCTCCCCCTCTCCCTTTTTCCCTTTCCCATGTTCACTCTTTATATCAGTCTCAGGGCGTTACTACCTTTCCCCCGTCTTTCCAATTCTCTCCTCTTCTTTTCGTTCCCGGTCTGTTCTATTTTTCGCTGGCATGTTCTCTTCCTTTTCCTTTTCAAAATTTTCTACAAATTTGGCAAAGTCCGTGGTGTGTAACGACGATAGCTTCCTTCTCATACGTTCAATTTGAAATCTAAAAATTTTCTACAAATTTGGCAAAGTCCGTGGTGTGTAACGACGATAGCTTCCTTCTCATACGTTCAATTTGAAATCTAATATTGTGTGCTAGTAATCCTAAATGAGCTAAGCGAAAATAATTGAATTTTATTGCATCAATAGGAATTAGGAACCCTTGATTCATATCTTGAAATGCCACTCAAAATGATGTCGTCAAAGATGATACTTTTGCCCCTATTGAAACAAATTTTCCCTCTCCAAAAATTTTGCATTTTAGCTCTCATTTAGGATTTTACCAACGAGGAACAGAAATCTCTAATTTGTCTTCTTCTTCGTTTTGCAGAAAAAGAATGAAAGGCTGAAAGACTACTCAAGTAATAAATCGGGCCACGGTGCCGCCTCTTCAGTTCCTCTGTCCACTAATCCCCAACTCGAGCTATCAGATACCGATGATAGTACCTTAGTTCCTGTCAATCCTGAAGGTGACCTGTCGGATACTGACGACAGCACCTCCGAAACTAGTCTCAAACCAGGTACGTATAAGTTGCAGATTGTTAGGTATTATCTCAAACCAAGTGCTTATAAGTAGTCGTCCACAGGTAAATTTAGTGTAGGCGTTGAAGTTTGCAGCTCAATGTGACACCTTTCAAAGGTGTCTAATGGGTTAATCGGGGATCGTTTCCCGATCATTTTTTGTCACAACACACGATGCTTCACACTCTAACACAATTGAATTTCCACTTTTAATTGAATGGGTTAGAAAACTTCTAGTAATATTCGGACATTAATTCATATTTATTCAGTTAGCAAGTGACAAGATGACAAGAAATCTTCTTGAATAGAAAGAAAATCCAAATGAAGAGAGAGATCATAAGATCGGGGAACGATCCCCGTCATTTGTTGTCACAACACACATCAGGACGAAAGCATTAAGACTGTAAAGCATTAATGCTTCACAGTCTAACACAATTGAATTTCCACTTTTAATTGAATGGATTTGAAAACTTCTAGTAATATCCGGACATTAAATTCATATTTATTCAGTTAGCAAGTGACAAGATGACAAGAAATCTTCTTGAATAGAAAGAAAATCCAAATGAAGAGAGAGATCATAATATATGATTAATCGAAATTCTGTGCTTTTATTTAGCAACCAGCCAGAGGCTGGTAGATTGTTTATGTATGTTTTTTTAGTTGATAGGTTTCGAAAACATTCAGTAACATTTCTTTCTTCTCCCTCCAGGTGGCGCCAGTTGTGTGGTGGATCAGGTAGCGGCGGTCCTGGACGCTCTCAGCGACGCGAAGGAAACGACGCGACAACGTGTGATTCGTCTGGTGGAGCGACTGGCGGTCAGAATAGACAAGATGGAGAGTGAGAACTCCAAACTACGCTCCGAGTGCAGCGAGCTCAGGCGACAGCTGGACGTGCGACGAAAAGAGGAGGTAATAGAATAGAATAGAATAGAATATACCTTGTTTGTCCTGCCGGAATAGGACTGAAAAGTCCCTTTTCCCCCGCAGTCTAAACAGGTCTTATATATTTTGACATATTATGGGGAGTAAGTGTGAACGCTAACGCGATCCGATCTACAATACCAATATTGGAAGCCGATTCTTCCATGCCGATACTTCTTAATAAATTAGAAAACCATGATTGTAAAAATAGTAGTTCCCCTCCCCCTACTGAGAAAATACGCTATTCTGAATGAATCAGAGAAGAAATAGCATCGAACAATTCGCCTGAAAGACAACCATTTGAACGAAAACATCAATTACATAAGCTGATACGTTGACATTTCAATGTGCAATACAAATCAAATCACTTCTCACTCTCAAAGTTGTCATTATGTGAAAGGGAATATGTTCACTTCTAATTCATCAGGACTCAGAATACGGGGGCTAGGGAGGAAATCTATTAGGAAGCTTTTGTGTTTTCTTGCTTTGTTCTCAAAGTTGTCATTATGTGAAAGCGAATATGTTCACTTCTAATTCATCAGGACTCAGAATACGGGGGCTAGGGAGGAAATCTATTAGGAAGCTTTTGTGTTTTCTTGCTTTGAGAATAAATATTAGTTTAGGGTATCATTCACATTAAAAGCGTTTGTGTCAAGGAGAAAAAGAGTTTTACATGTTGTTCCTGTTACATTTGCATAAAATGGATCCTTAAAAGCTTTTGAATGTCTGGGAGAAAGTGGAAAGGAGAGGATAATAAATTTCAATTTACTTCCCCCTCCCTTCCTCTCTCCTCTCCCCCTCCCTCCCATGCCTCACTTCCTCCCTCTTGAACTTTGGCACCATTCACGAGCATTGCAGTAAGTGTGGTACCTACCTAATCGTTTCAAAACTACTTCCTGTAAAAATAAAACGCCAAACAACAACAAAGTCGCTGACAGACTCACAAGTTACACACTTATCGGGTTTTATCTTTGAACAGGTATCATGGTTAGATTTACCTTGTTTGTCCTGCCGGAATAGGACTGAAAAGTTCCTTTTCCCCCGCAGTCTAAACAGGTATTATATATTTTGACATATTATGGGGAGTAAGTGTGAACGCTAACGCGATCCGATCTACAATACCAATATTGGAAGCCGATTCTTCCATGCCGATACTTCTTAATAAATTAGAAAACCATGATTGTAAAAATAGTAGTTCCCCTCCCCCTACTGAGAAAATACGCTATTCTGAATGAATCAGAGAAGAAATAGCATCGAACAATTCGCCTGAAAGACAACCATTTGAACGAAAACATCAATTACATAAGCTGATACGTTGACATTTCAATGTGCAATACAAATCAAATCACTTCTCATTCTCAAAGTTGTCATTATGTGAAAGCGAATATGTTCACTTCTAATTCATCAGGACTCAGAATACGGGGGCTAGGGAGGAAATCTATTAGGAAGCTTTTGTGTTTTCTTGCTTTGAGAATAAATATTAGTTTAGGGTATCATTCACATTAAAAGCGTTTGTGTCAAGGAGAAAAAGAGTTTTACATGTTGTTCCTGTTACATTTGCATAAAATGGATCCTTAAAAGCTTTTGAATGTCTGGGAGAAAGTGGAAAGGAGAGGATAATAAATTTCAATTTACTTCCCCCTCCCTTCCTCTCTCCTCTCCCCCTCCCTCCCATGCCTCACTTCCTCCCTCTTGAACTTTGGCACCATTCACGAGCATTGCAGTAAGTGTGGTACCTACCTAATCGTTTCAAAACTACTTCCTGTAAAAATAAAACGCCAAACAACAACAAAGTCGCTGACAGACTCACAAGTTACACACTTATCGGGTTTTATCTTTGAACAGGTATCATGGTTAGATTTTAAAACGAAATGTTGAGATTTATACCCTGTTACGTTTTCATTGTTCTAACACATGATTGTTTGTGATTTCAGAACTGCAGTCCCACCTCTGCCGCGGATGCTGAGGATAGTAAACCTCCCCAGGCACCTCCACCACGCAGTAGCCCTGTGTCTGTCATAACCTCCTCTTCTCCACCTGCCCCCACCCCTGCCCCCGCCATCAAGCAGGAACCTGAGTGATCTCCTTCCCCTCCCGTGATAAAATTTCTATTTGCCATGCCACCCCTCTCCCCCTTCCCCGCCGTGGTGTAACTCGATTGTTTTCAAATTTGTTTTTCTTGACTCCAAAGAGTCCCTTACCTTGTAATTTGTACATACCTTTGTATTATGTACATAATATGACCCATTATAAATGTACACACAATTGTTTTATACATTTTCTTTCTTTTTTATTCTTTATTAACCACAGTATTTCAAATACTTTTTATTCAGGTTAGGTGTTTTTTTTTTTTCTTTCATGTCTGTACATTCAAAATAATCCATTACTGACTTCAAAATTAAATATTCTTCTGTTGGAATTTTGTAATTTGAAACTAGAGTCAAAGTTCTAAAGTTTTGCCAGCACTCTTTAGATGCAAGTACTTCTCCTGACAATGTAGTCAAGACAGTTAGGACAATACCAACTTCATGCTATCAACAATACCATAAACCAGACATTAACTAAACAAAAAAAAATCTACTGCACCAAGTGCATTTTATCTGTACCTATCTGGTATGTAGGTATAGTGATTACATTTTCTAAGAAAATGAAATTTGAACCTTGGTAAATTACCTTCCAGCAATAATCATAATACGTACGTATAACATTCAGCGTATAACGCTTTAAAGGTTATATGTACGAGTATGTAATTTGGCTTTTGGATCAGAATAATGATAATAGGTACCTTCCTACCTATCTAATCATAGGATCATTAAAAAATATGAAAGAAATAGGTGTTACATAAATTGACATTTCATGTTTCATTTACCTAGTGTAATTTGGCTTTTGGATCAGAATAATGATAATAGGTACCTTCCTACCTATCTAATCATAGGATCATTAAAAAATATGAAAGAAATAGGTGTTACATAAATTGACATTTCATGTTTCATTTACCTAAATACATAGGTGGTTTTAATGAATCCTCATAATTATTTAAATGAGGAACTTATCAAAATATTTTACTATTTTCATTGAAATCTGTACCACCTACTTATTTATTATGTCTGGTTTTTCATAATTTGATTTTTCCACGTTGAGTCTACAACTCCTGTTATACCGATAAAGGTACCTAATGTAGTAATAACATGAGGGTCTGGGAACGTTGCTTTGGGTCCACATCAACCCATATTTTTGTAAAGAAACCAACTAAATTGATACTACGTAAATATATATATGTAGATACCTCGACATGGAAATATCATTGTATAATAATTAATAATTCTCTTTAGCATAACTAGGTATATCTCTATTTAGTCATAAATTTGTGCACATAATGCTAACATAATGTCAAGTCGAATTTATTTTTATTTATTTTTGTAAAAAATAAATAAATCATCTTCCCCACTCTCCTTTTATTTTTGAGAATTTGGTACAAAAGTTGCTGGTAATTCAGTTGCTTCCATTTACCATAATAGGTAGTTCTGCAAGGTTCAATATTCCAAGTACGTTATATTTTCATTTTATAACAAAACATAATTTTTGTTCTTGGCATGTTAGGTACATTTTATACCTACTTTGATTTAAAAAAGACTTCTTCATTGTGCCATTTTATCTTAAAAATACAAGTTGAAAATGTCCATGGGAATACACGAAGGTCTCTTTGTGTATAGGTACATTTTATACCTACTTTCATTTAAAAAAGACTTCTTCATTGTGCCATTTTATCTTAAAAATACAAGTTGAAAATGTCCATGGGAATACACGAAGGTCTCTTTGTGTATTTTTCCGAGAACACCTATTAAAAAGTAGTTAAAGGCAACTTATGTACCTTCTACTAAAATATTAATAATCCTACATTAGTACAAATTTTCATCTACCAATTTATTAGGTAATAAATTTAACTTTTAGTGATTTACATGAGTGTGTCTTATGTGAATGTGGCTGGTTTTCTAGATTCCTCAGCACGGGCCTGACAAATTATTTCAAAAAATTAAACCGAAACTATGTTTTGTTAAAAGAAACAACCTATTGGGGTATCCTTCATAGACACCCCACTGCTGACAGTCTGGAAAACTTTGAAACAAAATACCTACTTATAATCAAAATAAAAATCATTTAAGAGTGCACAAAACGGTGTTAGAATTCTTTTTCATTACATTTAATTACTTATTATTATTACTTACTCTTGTTGTATTACTTACTCGAATCATGTATAGGTACCTTAGTTTTTCTTAAATTATAGAAAAAAGCTAAATGTTAATTGAAATTCTCACATAATAACCGAAATTAATACTCAAAATATTTTTCCCTTTAAACCACATAACCACTTTTCAATAACTTTTTGGTATCTGCATATTATACTTTTGTGTAAAAAAAAAATAATAATAATCTGTGCAAAAAGCTTTTCCCTGTGCAATTTTACTTTTAATTCTTCTTTATGTGTAGTTATAGGTAGATGATTCTCTCTCCCGGTTTTTTTTTTTTTTTTTTTTTTTTTTTTTTTTTTTTTTAAAAAAAAGGTTTTTTTTTAAAAAAAAAAAAAAAAATTTTTTTTTTTTTTTTTTTTTTTTTTTTTGTAAAAAGAAGTGTACTTTGGAAAAAAACAATCCTGTAATGATTGTCAATAATTTACGAGCTGGAACTGATCTAATAATAACTACTGGATGAACTTTTTAAATTTCTGTTTAAAAAGACTTCCGTTTTCTCTAAGGCGTGATAACTTGGAAATTTTATTTCTGATACGTACCTTCCTACATAACTTACAAAAATTGTCCAAACTGTCCATTGAAAATTTATTATTTCCACATGTTTATTATTGAACATGTTATAGGAAATCTTCTCCTTTCCGGTTGAATATCAGTTATTTTCAGTTGTTTCAATAAAATATAATAGTACATACCTATAGGCAAGTTCAAACTAGCGAACAGTGTCTGTAGTCTCCCGGGCCTTAGTGTTTAGTCTTTTTATGTCTTAAAAACTTAAAAGTGAAAGTAAATAAAACCTAAAGAAAATTTATTGAACTCCACTTTTCGTAGATTTGTTTGGTATTTTAAATAGGCATGTAACAAACAATAAATTAGGTAGGTACTTAATTTGCAACCTGTAGTATGTATTTCCTCCCAAATTTAAGAACTTCTCATATACATATTTATGTACCGTTCATCGATATTCCTATTTCATGTTTATTAACAAATATACGAGTTAAAAAGTAAATAAAACCTAAAGAAAATTTATTGAACTCCACTTTTCATAGATTTGTTTGGTATTTCAAATAGGCATGTAACAATAAATTAGGTAGGTACTTAATTTGCAACCTGTAGTATGTATTTACTCCCAAATTTAAGAACTTCTCATATACATATTTATGTACCGTTCATCGATATTCCTATTTCATGTTTATTAACAAATATACGAGTTATTAACAATATCAAAATGATTAAAAATTGATAAAATAGTAATTGAAAGAAAAATCCATAAAGCATTAGGTACTACAAAGATATTATGTATACTTCGCCAAAAGACAGGCATAGATAGTTCTATTTACATTTTATTTTAGCAAGTCAAATCAGTACAATAATATTAAATAGGTATAAATATAATTATGTACACATATGTATTATGTAACTTATGAAACATTCAAAGTAACGTGTGTTTTAACTGTTATGTATAGTGTAGTTATACATACAATATAAAATAAAATAATAATTTAATTTTGAGATTAAATTAAAATGAATGCATTAATGGTCGATAAAATGTGCTTTGAATTTGAATAGGTAAACTCTTATGGAATACGAACTAGGTACGTACTTTGTACAACATGTGAATTTTATTAATACTATAAGGTAAACTACCCTAAATAAATCTTCTATTCTACACCCACATCAAAATAACATGTGTATTACCTATACGTTTATTCATTAGTTGACGTCCAATAATATTGATTGACCTTTCTGTTTTTGTATCCATTTTATTTTAACCTTAAACATGTTTTTTTTTTTTTTTTTTTTTTAAAAACACCCATCCCCCATCTTTCAATTTTTCCCCCCCTTAAAATTTTTTTTTTTTTTTTTTTTTTTAATTGTTCTTTTTTAATAATTATCTATTATTTTACTTTTTTGTTGTTATCGTTTTCGACTGTTATGAAATTTTTGGGTTATTTTATATTTTTATAAAATATTATTACTTAGTAGGTCAAATGTTTTCAATTTATTATTAAATAATATCT
This sequence comes from Diaphorina citri, assembly GCF_000475195.1. Lineage (NCBI taxonomy): Eukaryota > Metazoa > Arthropoda > Insecta > Hemiptera > Psyllidae > Diaphorina > Diaphorina citri. The sequence continues at coordinate 37,775 of NW_007377601.1, forward strand.
AATTAATTTAAAACAGGTTGAAATTGAAAAAAAAAAAAAAAAATCATCATGCAAGATGGAGAATGAATTTAAAACAGGTTGAAATTGAAAAAAAAAAAAAAAATCATCATGCAGTAATTTTTGAATTTTGTTTATCATAATATTGTATTTCAACAATTGGTCATTTTTGTTTGGAATGTGTAAACCATAATAATTATTATTCTGATATATATCTGATATATCGTAATTCTTACAGAAAAAAAGTATTCTTACTTTTATAAGTAACAAATATATATATATATATTTAACAATAACCAAATTGTAATTAGCTACAACAAAAACAAGTGTGTTGAACATAAATACATACGAGTAAATCACCTTAAATGTTTTACATACCTTTTGAAAGGTAAAATACTTCGATCGCCTGTGTATCATATAAATACTTAGTAATACATTATCACCTACCCCTATTCAAAATCTTTAGCTTTTAGGTTTTCATTGTGTTCATAGAATATTAAAAAATAAAGAAATCATGTAGGTATATCTAAGAAGTAATAATTAAGTAGGTAGGTAGGTACATACTTTAGTTATCAAGGTAGACAAACTATTTATTAGCTAATACAGTACCTACTTGAATTAATAATCACCCATTCCCAATACAGAACTGATATTCTCAGAAAAGTAAAAGTACCTATCTACCTATTGGTTTAATTTTATTCCTAAAAAATGAGAATTCCCGTCAAATAATAGTTGTACCAACTATGTATAATAATACATATGACATGAATACAAGATAATATATTTCAATCATTATGTATATCCATCTAATACCCATACTTCAAATTCTATGATTAAATAATCATTTCATAACGCTCTTGTGCTTAAACTAAACTGTAGTAAACTACTTAGCTTTCACATTATTATTACCCAAGTATGATAAATGAGACACTGTTCTATATCCACCTAACCTAAAGTAAATTTGCCTATGATTTCCCCTTTCGGGTCCCGTTCATGAAATACATCACATGGCTCGGTTTTTATTGTTTTTTTAAGACAATTTCTAATAGGCAATTAGGAAACGAAAGAGGTCTTTTTTTTCATATTACTTGGGGCCTGTTCACTGGAATTTGTCTATGATTTCCCCTTTCGGGTCCCGTTCATGAAATACATCACATGGCTCAGTTTTCATTGTTTTTTTGAAGACAATTTCTCAATTTCTAATAGGCAATTAGGAAACGAAAGAGGTCTTTTTCCATATTACTGTGGGTCCTGTTCACTGGAATTTGTCTATGATTTCCCCTTTCGGGTCCCGTTCATGAAATACATCACATGGCTCGGTTTTATTGTTTTTTTAAGACAATTTCTAATAGGCAATTAGGAAACGAAATAGGTCTTTTTTTTTCATATTACTTGGGGCCTGTTCACTGGAATTTGTCTATGATTTCCCCTTTCGGGTCCCATTCATGAAATACATCACATGGCAATGTATATCCATCTAATACCCATACTTCAAATTCTATGATTAAATAATCATTTCATAACGCTCTTGTGCTTAAACTTAAACTGTAGTAAACTACTTAGCTTTCACATTATTATTACCCAAGTATGATAAATGAGACACTGTTCTATATCCACCTAACCTAAAGTATAGTACATACATATAAATTTGAATGTAAATTATCAATATTTTCTCCATATTTTCTTAGTAAGTTGTCGACATTTCATGAACGGGACCCGAAAGGGGAAATCATAGATAAATTCCAGTGAACAGGCCCCAAGTAATATGAAAAAAAGACCTCTTTCGTTTCCTAATTGCCTATTAGAAATTGTCTTCAAAAAACAATAAACACCGAGCCATGTGATGTATTTCATGAACGGGACCCGAAAGGGGAAATCATGGACAAATTCCAGTGAACAGGCCCCAAATCCAAAAGTAATATGAAAAGAGTAAAAAGACCTCTTTCGTTTCCTAATCTCCTATTATAAAGTGTCAAGTTTTTACTAGATTTCGTTTTAAGTTGTCGATTATTCCTATACAAATTATTCTCTTCGGAAATCTATGACATTATCACGTGTTTCCTTTTCACTTCCTCACTTGAAGATTTGTCGATTATTCCTATACAAATTATTCTCTTCGGAAATCTATGACATTATCACGTGTTTCCTTTTCACTTCCTCACTTGAAGATTTTAAAGTTAAATGATTTCCGATTTCAAAAAACAACAAAATTACAGAATTATAAAATAAAATAAAAATGTTTGGAGTCTTCAATTTATTAATTTGTGTATTTTGCCAAACATTTATTATTCGAAGACACTAGGAGTATTCTCTTCAGCGATTTTGATTTTCAAAAGGGAAGAATCGTAAAGAATAACTCGATTTTTCCTATGGAAACAGTATGTCAAGGAAGTCTTTTTTGCAATTTTGTGATATTTTGGTAATCACATGTATAAAATTTTAAAAGTTGATCAAAATTTGCAAATTTGGAAACTCCTCTCAACCCAAAAGTAATATGAAAAGAGTAAAAAGACCTCTTTCGTTTCCTAATCTCCTATTATAAAGTGTCAAGTTTTTACTAGATTTCGTTTTCCCAGAGCATTTCTAATAGGCAATTAGGAAACGAAAGAGGTCTTTTTTTCGTATTACTTGGGGCCTGTTCACTGGAATTTATCTATGATTTCCCCTTTCGGGTCCCGTTCATGAAATACATCACATGGCTCGGTTTTTATTGTTTTTTGAAGACAATTTCTAATAGGCAATTAGGAAACGAAAGAGGTCTTTTTTTTTCATATTACTTGAGGCCTGTTCACTGGAATTCGTCTATGATTTCCCCTTTCGGGTCCCGTTCATGAAATACATGACATGGCTCAGTTTTCATTGTTTTTTTGAAGACAATTTCTCAATTTCTAATAGGCAATTAGGAAACGAAAGAGGTCTGTTTTTTCATATTACTTGGGGCCTGTTCACTGGAATTCGTCTATGATTTCCCCTTTCGGGTCCCGTTCATGAAATACATCACATGGCCCGGTTTTTATTGTTTTTTGAAGACAGTTTCTAATAGGCAATTAGGAAACGAAAGAGGTCTTTTTTTTTCATATTACTTGGGGCCTGTTCACTGGAATTCGTCTATGATTTCCCCTTTCGGGTCCCGTTCATGAAATACATCACATGGCTCCGTTTTTATTGTTTTTTGAAGACAATTTCTAATAGGCAATTAGGAAACGAAAGAGGTCTTTCTTTCATATTACTTGGGGCCTGTTCACTGGAATTCGTCTATGATTTGCCCTTTCGGGTCCCGTTCATGAAATACATGACATGGCTCAGTTTTCATTGTTTTTTTGAAGACAATTTCTCAATTTCTAATAGGCAATTAGGAAACGAAAGAGGTCTTTCTTTCATATTACTTGGGGCCTGTTCACTGGAATTCGTCTATGATTTGCCCTTTCGGGTCCCGTTCATGAAATACATGACATGGCTCAGTTTTCATTGTTTTTTTGAAGACAATTTCTCAATTTCTTATTATATTTTGATTCTGGATGAATAATGAATGAGTACAAAAGATCTTATGTAAATGAAGCCATCAAGACATATTCCTGATTTAAAGCCACTGACGCTGAGACCGAACGTGTGTGACGGATAAAGCTCCAGACTGCGCCACAGTCTCAGACGGTCTGACAGACCTAGGCCTGAAACTTTATTTTTCGCCACCCACGTTCCGTCTATCTGTCAGACGGCGTGAGAGGCTGGTATTAGAAAAGCTGATTTGACCTAAGTGCCTTATATGAAAGCCTCTGCTTCGGTGGCGTAGTGGTCAAGACGCTCGCCCAATAAACAGGAGGGCGTGGGTTCGATCCCAGCCGAGGCATGGAATTTTATCATTTATTTGAGATTTTGACCACCTAATCATGGAGCTCTAAGGGTTAGGTGGAAGAGAACGCCTCCGGCGTTAACCTCGCCTAGTGGTTACCACTCAAGAGTCTATTATTATTATGAACATATCCACTTTATTTGTAATATTCAATACAATAAAGGTAAGTAGGTAATGCAAAGTATGTGCTTATGGATAGCAACATACTCCACAGTTAAGTTCATATAAGTTATTCAGATTGGTCGTCTTGATCATTTGGAATTCTAGCTCATATTCTTCTTCTGCTAGCACTCTTCTGACTATTCCTGTTGTTGAAATGATCAACGATCTTTGGCATTTCTTGACAACATTTCTGGCGTATTATTATTATTATTATTATTATTTAACTACACTGTAGAAGAGTATAGTCACTTGACGAGAATAACAATACATTGTGATTTGGGAGCTCACTGACCTTTGTAAAATTTGTATAAATGTTACTGCGTGTAGCGTTTAATTACCTAATTTTATTAAGAGACAATCAATTTGATATGCTGGTAACAAATTAACCTGTGATAAAACTGACAGATAACGTGTAGGAAATATACCTAGCGAAATTTGTATAAATGTTACTGCGTGTAGCGTTTAATTAATTTTTATTAAGAGACAATCAATTTGATATGCTGGTAACAAATTAACCTGTGATAAAACTGACAGATAACGTGTAGGAAATATACCTAGCTCACATAATATACGTAGGTGTTGATGCTGTATTTGATTTAGCACAGTTGTAGGTATTACCAGAAGGTTCTGTATCCGTAGTATCTAAGTGAAGGGACATGGGGGATAAGAAACACAATGCTTTCCATTTGGGTGCTGAATCGTATATTTTTACAATAGATCAGTTGCGCTTACTTGGGTGATGTTTCAAAGTCATAGAGCAGGAAAAATGAGGACCAACGGAATTTTTCTTTCTCTTCTACGACTTCTAGATCCCGAGATAAATCGATTTAAAAAAATGCCGGTAAATCGTGAACTTTGACGTCACGGCATACGCTCCCGTAGGCGATGACGTCACATCAAATGTCCCGAGCAAAGCTCCCTCGCAGGCAACACATTAACGTGTTTGTGCGCAGTTCTTTCTGCTCCTCCGCTAGCGCGCTTGCATAGTGGCGCTACCTAACGGACGAAAAAAACAACTGCGTAAAGTCTGACGTCACGCAAATTTGAACTCTTTCATTAGAACGGAAAATAAAAATTGAATTTTCGACCTTTTACAGTTATTTTTTCGGAGTTCTGACCTCAGATTTGGATTTTTTCCCAACTTTTTACATAGGAATCGACCTTGTAAATTTATAATTTTTTACCCAATTTGCAAACTGCTCCATTAGGCTAATTCAACGCCACCTAGTTAGCTTGGAGGGTAGAGCGCCTGCCTTGTAAGCGTTAGGTCGCGGATTCGATTCCCGCCCGCGGCAGAATTTATCTAAACAGACAAGGTTTTGTACTCGGAAGGGCTCGCTTTCTCCTATCCTATCTTTCTTCTCTCTTCGCTTTCGGACGATAAGATCTTACCAGTTACCACAGTTCCCCTCTATTAAACCTAAAAAAAATAATAATCTATTAAAAATAAAAAAAAAAAAAAAAAAAAAATGCTTGCTCAATAAATAACTAAAAAAGTTCAAGCATGCTTGAATGTGTGGTGGGCATTAGAAAGGCTTTTCCATCTACTGAAAGATACACCAAGGTGAAAATATGAGTGGATATCTGCACCACCTCTCGGTTATGCTATGCCACAGGGAACAAGAAGCCTCACAAAGCATCTGTCTGATTGATAAGATAAGAAATGGTGACGAATCACTATCAAATTAATTTCAAACCATCATGTGAAATGAAAGAGGGGCTGTGATAAACATGTGACAATTTATATTTAACAAACAAACCAACCTCAATGGTGTAGTGGTTAGCACGGTGGACTCTTGATCTCGAGGTTGGTGGTTCGAGTCCAAGTCACGTCATAAAATTTAGAGTAGTGTATTACGCGAGGAAGACATTTATGACAAGCATTTATGCGTAACACAAAATAAAAACCCTTATCCTTATTAATTTAAGATAAAAAAAAATATTGAAAAGGGTATTCTGTCTGGTAGAGATGAAAACGAAAGAAAATGACTAATCAACGATATTACCTAGGTGGCGTAGTGGTCAAGGAGGGCGTCTTGTAAACAGGAGGGCAGGGGTTCAATCCCAGCCGAGGTACAGAACATTATCCTCATTTATTTGAGAATTTGTTTGACCACAAAATAATTTGCTCTAAGGAATTAAGGACTGGGCGTAGAGAACGCCTCCGGCCGGTGTTAACAGGGTTTATACGCTTTTCCCGAAATGAAATTCCATGACTTTTCCAGAAAATTAGGAGGCGGAGGTACTTTAAAATCAGTAAGATTACCCCTTCATTTAAATAAAATATGCAATATGCAGAACGTCAAGGAATATGAGGGGGAAAGCGCCGCAGGCCGATTTTCGGGAAAACTTGATATTTAATTTGACCCTTTTTAATTTTTCACTGGGTGGCAAATTCCATGACTTTTCCAGGTTTTCTTTGAATTTTCACGATTTTCCATGACTTTTTGGCCGATTTTCAGATTCCATGACTTTTCCAGGTTTTCCCAGGTCGCATATAAACCCTGGTTAACCTCGTCCAGTTGTCACCTTCTACTGAAAACTCCATTATTATTATTATTATTATTGAATGTTACAGTCTGTTCACCCCCGGCGGGAATCGAAACCGCAACCTGGCGCTTATTACGTAAAACCGCTAACTCCCGAGAAAATTAGTAGGCTAGGCTGGCAAAAATTTAATAAGTGTGTAGAAATTAAAATTTAAAAAAGAAGAAAAAATCAGTTCCCGTGATCGAGAATTGAACCAGCTCCCTGTTGTGGTGTTGTGCCATGCCCAGGGTCTCCACTCTAAAATTTTAAAAATCACTAGATTCGAGGAAAAGAAATCACTAGATTTGACTTGAAAATCACTAGATTTCTAAATTCTCCCAAATGGTAGTTTTGCAATTTTGTGATATTTTGGTAATCACATGTATAAAATTTTAAAAGTTGATCAAAATTTGCAAATTTGGAAACTCCTCTCAATATTTCATATAATATAGATAATAACAGGTAAATAATTACCTGTTTCCATTTTCATCTTCTAATTTGCTATTTTTCTTTGCTTTAGGAAGAGCTTTCTCATCAAACTTTGGTACAGGATTCTGAGATAAAATGTGCTTCACTTCAGTGAGGTTGGCGGTCTGAAATTGTAGAAAGTAGTTGAGGAACAATCAAATGATTACTATTTTCAAATACAGCAAAAATTACAGAATGGAGATTAAGAAAATTATTTCACTAACAACCTTCTATCATAGTTTGGCCTGCTTTGCAGTAGTTGATGCTGTAATATAACAACCCATGATTATGATTACAGTTTTGTTATGGTCTGGGCTCAGGTAGGTATGAAGTTTTTTTTTTTTTTTTTTTAAACATGGCTCAGTTTTCATTGTTTTTTTGAAGACAATTTCTCAATTTCTAATAGGCAATTAGGAAACGAAAGAGGTCTTTTTATTATTAATTAATTGACAAATAATTTATTTTTAAAGAATTGAGAAAAACAAAACAAAATTCATAGTTGTGTCATGTTTAAGTCTAAATAAAATCAAAGCTATTCGGATAATAGCAGCAGTCCAGTCAGTAATGGAAGTGGTAAGTATGTACTTGGTTGAAAATAAACTAGACGACATATTCATTTTATGTATGGAGACGACAATGAGGATAAAGATACCTCCCTACCAATAGTGACTTAAATTTAAATGTTTGTTTTTTACCATGTCCATACCTACTTCTCGATGTATCAACACTTCTGCCATCATGTTTGAAGCTCAGCTTAATCTCAAATAGATATGCGTGGTTTTATGGTATTAAATGAAAGCATTTAATTGGGTTATGTACACATATTACGACAGCGACTATCATATTTATGAATTGAAACATAAAAGGATAATATGGATAATACCTAGATAGGTCGGGTAAAATAGATCTACTTTATACTTACCTATACATAGAGTACGGCATGACCAGTCCAAGAATTCAAAATAGCTTCAAACATTGTGTTCAAATCTATGCGTATTGAATGAATGACTGAGCATGATCTCAAAAAATATATAACAAAAATGTCATTTTTATTTAAAAAATTCAAACTTGTGTATTTCTTTTCCAATTTTTCATAAGTTATTATTTTCAGTGTCAAGTTCACGAATGCTCTCTCCTTGCGTGGTTTTTTTGTTTTACATATATACAGGGTGTTGAACACTTGTATGTATGTATTTTGTGGTACAACTCAAATTTGAGTCGCATACATATCGAACTTTCTCCATCGAGTTCCTCATAAAAAATCACATAGGATTGGCTCTTTACATGCCTATTTATAAAAAAACTAGTAAACTCCCTTCACACAGGGGAGTATCGAACCCGTAACTTTTCAACTGTAAGTCCAATAGTGTTATAAGTTGCACCATTCGATTCGGCGTTTAAAATCACATAGGTTTGACTACTCACATGCTTATTTGTCAATAGTCCTGTTAGGCACCTACATTAAAACAAGCTAACCAGTGCTCAAAAAGTCCAATCGCTGAGTTTAAAGCAACGCCTGTTAAATAAAATTCAATGCAACAAGCAGTACCTAGGTACTAAAAAAAAAAAAAAAAAAAAAAAAAAAAAAAAAAAAAAAAAAATTCTCTCCGTCTCTACAAGAGAAAACATTAGTCAGCAGTTACTAAAAAAAGAAGGTAAGTTCTGAAATCAACTCTGTGACCACATTTTAGGAACCGCTGCCGAACCATAAAAGTCTGAAGTGGCCATAGTTTCGGAACCGCTTGAGAACATATGGGGCTTAAACCCCAAAAATTAGTGTCACAATCGAAATAGACCCTAAAATATGGGCTTTAAGCCCCTTTTTTACTAGGGTGTAAAAAATTAAAATTCCCAAATTTGTGTAGCATATCTTGTGAACGGGACCCAAAATATGTGAAGTCATGAGGAAAATTCTGTGAACAGGTCCCACAGTAATATTGAAATAAAAAGAGACCTTTTTCATTTCCTAATTGCCTATTAGAAATGCTCTGGGAAAACGAAATCTAGTAAAAACTTGACACTTTATAATAGGAGTGCAAAAAACAATGAAAACTGAGCCATGTGATGTATTTCATGAATGGGACCCGAAAGGAGAAATCATAGACAAATTCCAGTGAACAGGCCCCGAAAGTAATATGAAAAAAGACCTCTTTCGTTTCCTAATTGCCTATTGGAAATTGTCTTCAAAAAACAATAAAAAGATAAAAACCGAGCCATGTGATGTATTTCATGAACGGGACCCGAAAGGGGAAATCATAGACAAATTCCAGTGAACAGGCCCCAAGTAATATGAAAAAAAGACCTCTTTCGTTTCCTAATTGCCTATTAAATATTGTCTTCAAAAAACAATAAAAACCGAGCCATGTGATGTATTTCATGAACGGGACCCGAAAGGGGAAATCATAGACGAATTCCAGTGAACAGGCCCCAAAAGTAATATGAAAAAAAGACCTCTTTCGTTTCCTAATTGCCTATTGGAAATTGTCTTCAAAAAACAATAAAAAGATAAAAACCGAGCCATGTGATGTATTTCATGAACGGGACCCGAAAGGGGAAATCATAGACAAATTCCAGTGAATAGGCCCCAAGTAATATGAAAAAAAGACCTCTTTCGTTTCCTAATTGCCTATTAAATATTGTCTTCAAAAAACAATAAAAGTAAAAACTTAGAGTAAAAAAAGTCTTGTATTGACCTCCTGGATGGTTTGAGTATTCTAAAAAAAATTCCGACCACCCTGTATACTTACCTACGATACAGGCCGTCAGTAAGCACACAACGCAGCCACCAATAAACGCTCGGAAAGCCAAGTCGATGGTATTCCTCCGTTGACTTGGCACCAAAGTGTTGAGGGTAGCAATGAGACATCCTACTGATCCTGGATTGGCGAATCCGCACAGAGAATAGGTTGCAATGGCTTCCGACCTTGGCTGGAAAATATTAAATTTGATTTGATTTAGCTAAAAAAAAAAAAGTTTGACAGAAGGAACTGTAACTGCTAAGGTCTTATCGTCCCGAAATCGAAGAGAGAAGAAAGACAGGATACGAGAAAGCCAGCAGTTTCGAGAACGAACCTTATCCTTTCAGGATAAAATCCGCCCCCGGCGGAAATCGAATCCGCGGCCTAGCGCTTACTACCAACCACGCTAACTAGGCTGGCTAAAAATAGTCATCGGTTGCTTATTTACGATAATCAAGCGTGCCGGGAGGCACGCGAACGTCAAGAGTTCCGGCCTGTATTAACACAAAACAGAATTTCATCTTTTTTCGGCATTTTTAGTCCGTCCTTCCTTTATTATTACAATAGTAACAAGCTGGGCCCGTCCCTCCGGGAATTTTTTAGCCCCTAGTTTATTCGATCGTGATTAGAGAAAATCAGTACCTATGTACCTACCTAATTTGTTTAATATTCAGTTTATTATTATTCTTGTTTGATTTGTTTAATATTCAGTTTATTATTATTATTCTTGATGACAGCTTGTTATAATAACTGTAAAACCTACCGAAAGTAGTCCCAGCTTCTTGACCCTGCCCAATTCCTTGTACGCTACGAACTCATTGATAACCGTTTTGAGTCCTATGAGTCGGGCCACTTCCTCACATTGACTTGGTTCCACTCCCATGATCCAGGTGAGTGGAATGAAGATCTTACCAAAGATGAACTGAAACAAGGAATTTATCCATATTCAATATATTCATAGTCAACCTTTCCCATGATACATACCTATGGCATACCTTCAAATTGTAAGGAGATGTACCTACAAACACCATTTTAAGAAATTTAACCCATTAACGCCCAGTGTAAAGCTTTCGATATCAAAGGGATTTACTTGAAGTAGAGTAAAAAACTAATATCTAGGTAGGTACCAACTATTAAACGCATTCACCACTTTTGGTAGTTTTGGTATCATTTACGTAATACTGAATCTGTTTAGACTTTAGATTCTTAGATAGGTACTAGGTACTGTATTGACATATCTGACACTCATCACCATTCAAAGTAGACACCTAGAGTTTAGATGTAGACACCTAAATCTGTATTTATAGTTATAGTATCTAGTATCTCCCCATCACTATCACAACTATACTTATGACACCTACTATCTAGTGACCTTGTATATTGATTTGTTATCAATGAATTCATGACCATGCTTGACTGACTGTTTCAACAGGTACCTACTCGTGCATTTCAAGTTCCTTATCATCAAAGTATCCACTTGAACTTCTATCACAACTATACTTATGACACCTACTATCTAGTGACCTTGTATATTGATTTGTTATCAATGAATTCATGGATTCATGACCATGCTTGACTGACTGTTTCAACAGGTACCTACTCGTGCATTTCAAGTTCCTTATCATCAAAGTATCCACTTGAACTTCAAGTATCCTCTTCTATGGGTGCCTATCTACTGACCTATCATTCTACACCGTATGGTACGACATTTAAGGTAAAAACACACTATCATCACGTCACGTCACGCCACGTGAAGTCACGGGGAGTCAGAAAGATGTAGGTAGGTAGTTCAAAGTTTTCCCATAATATTGTAGGTAATTTCGTTCAGGACATCCACACTACCATCACATCAAGTGACGTAACGTGATGGTAGTGCCACACTATCCTGAACGAAATTACCTACAATATTATGGGAAAACTTTGAACTACATCTTTCTGACTCCGCATGACTTCACGTGGCGTGATGATGGAATGTTCCTAATTTACCTCTATCGTCAAATCTTCAACGCCAACTAGAGAGCCGAACCAAATCAACATTGCGTTGCAGAATGCCACAAAGGAAACGAACGCAATGATGTTTGCAATGATACCCAACACCATTTCTGTTCCTATTTGAGCTCCTTTGCAGGCAGCGTCTATCACATTCAGATCATCACTGGAAACAGAAAAAAACTTCATTGATTATACCGATACTGGAGGAATAATAGGTAATTATTATTAATTAGATTCATATTAGACACCCAAATTAGATAATGGCTTACCTTATTTTATAATTGGCTAGGGTTCTTTGTGGATTATAGCCAATTATAAAATTATAGCCTATTATAGGCCTAGCCAATTATAAAATAAGGTAAGCCATTAATAATAGGCAAGGTGTGTAAATCCTTCACAGAACCTGCATACAAAATGGAAATATTGTTCCATCGATGCTTATTATTATGTTAAGGCGGTCTCTTCTTAGACCCTTGTGTGCCGCCATTTCCATCGATGATAGCACGATTTTGATCAATTCGAATTGATCATGGGAGCACCATAAGCTCTCAAGACAAAGTTTCAATTTGATCCGGTTCAATTTCTTCGTTGTCAATCTCATTTTGGATAAAAGGATGCAATCTGTACTGAATCGTTACCATCGTTTGAATTTTGAACACTCCTGTGAGCAATACGAATATGGTTTGTCAAACCTGCACTGGTCAAGGAAGTTGATTTTAGAATAGAATAGATACCTTGTTTATCCTGCTGTTGTGTATGATGGTGGTTTCGAACCAGTGTATTTCGGTTTTCCAATATCCAATATTGGCTAGAGTGAATTGAGAACACTCCTGTGAGCAATACGAATATGGTTTGTCAAACCTGCACTGGTCAAGGAAGTTGATTTTAGAATAGAATAGATACCTTGTTTATCCTGCTGGGATCTAACCAAGGTCCTATACCTACATTATATATTTTGACATACATATTATGAGGAACATATTTAGAAAAACTTACCTCTTCCATTTCTTAATATTACTAATTGTTGTTTTTGAGATTTCCGTTTCAGGATAGAGGATTTTGGAGTAGCTCAACGCTGAAGGCGCCGTCATTATGGACGCAGTTATAATATGGGCAGCCTGCACTCCCAGTGAAGTATAGGCAGCAAAAACCGTTCCTGCGACGGTGGAAAATCCTCCCAGCATGACGGCAGTGAGTTCAGATCTGGTCAGATCTGGCAGGTAGGGTTTGATCAGAAGAGGAGCTTCTGTCTGAAAGGACAACCAAAAGAGGTATTTAATAATATTTATAGTGTTAGGTATATGTAGAAAACCTAATGCCCAAATATAATATATATTTAATTCAGGAACACCTTTTGTGTCAGGGCACTCCAAAAATTCATTAGGTATATGTAGAAAACCTAATGCCCAAATATAATATATATTTAATTCAGGAACACCTTTTGTGTCAGGGCACTCCAAAAATTCAAAGACAATTTCTAATGGGCAATTAGGAAATAAAGGAAGTCTCTTTTTCCATATTACTGTGGGTCCTGTTCACTGAAATTTGCCTATGACTTCCCCTATTTCGCGATGAAAGTTGACTATGAAAAGAGCTTAACACCTCACCACTAACGAACAGTTCTTTCTAAACTAGTAAACTGACCCGTCTTGGGAATCCTCAGCTTAACACATATAGTGACATATATCAACTAACGTATTTAGAAGATTGTAGACTTAGGTAAAGACCCTACTCACCATTCCCAGAAAAACACTGGCACATGTGTTGACGGATTCTGCAACCGTGGTTCCCAGGTGAAAGTTGACTATGAAAAGAGCTTAACACCTCACCACTAACGAACAGTTCTTAGTAAACTGACCCGTCTTGGGAATCCTCAGCTTAACACATCTATCAACTAACGTATTTAGAGGATTGTAGACTTAGGTAAAGACCCTACTCACCATTCCCAGAAAAACACTGGCACATGTGTTGACGGATTCTGCAACCGTGGTTCCCAGAGATACTTGCAGGAGCCAGCCCAGCTTGAGGAAAATGGATTGCAACCATCCGTAGTAGAAACAAATCTGAATGATGAAACTCATGAAGAAGATGACGGACAAAACCTGCAAGTAGGGAAAGTATACAAATTAACTCTCATATTGCCAAGGAGGGGAGAAAGTAGCCACCTTTTCAAAGTGGTGTTTTAGAAACCAAATGCTACACCAGATTGGTCAAATTAAAATAGTTTAAACCTATGTACCTACTCGTATATCTATCTGCTATACCTGTTTTTGCCCTCTATTTAGTTTTGTTTAATTTGATTCCTTCGAGGAGGTACAAATTAGGTTCATAGGCAATTAAGCACTCAAGGAAACACAAACTCAATAGATTACTTTGGACACTTGGACTAAATCAATAGATCACTTTGGGCGCCAAGGAGGGGAGAAAGTAGCCAGCTTTTCAAAGTGGTGTTTTAGAAACCAAATGCTACACCAGATTGGTCAAATTAAAATAGTTTAAACCTATGTACCTACTCGTATATCTGGTACAAATTAACTCTCATATTGCCAACTCCGCCAATGCCTGTCCCAAGCCAGGATGAAAAAGGAGGAGGGGGAGGAGTAACAACCTCGTTAAAAAACCTGGGTTCAGTTGGCCCGACTGATAGCAACTCCGCCAATGCCTGTCCCAAGCCAGGATGAAAAAGGAGGAGGGGGAGGAGTAACAACCTCGTTAAAAAACCTGGGTTCAGTTGGCCCGACTGATAGCACCCTGTGAGGGCTCCTGGCGAGGGTACACGTGAAAACCGGTCAATGGCTACATGGGCGGAAGAAAATCTCCAGGATTTCAACGACTATGAAGGCAGATGAACCAACAATGATGATGAGCAGCAGCATCATCAATACAGTTCAGGGCTGAAGATAAATGATATCGGCAAGGTCTGGATTGATTAGTCAAGAGCTCAGCTGTAACAGCAGAATGGTCTTGGCACTGCGATGGAGTGGTTCTGGGGGCCCTCGCCATTATATAGCCTCCATGTATAAAACTGAAGATGACAAGTACAAATAATAACCTAGCCTCGGATGAAACTTTGCCCCGCGAACTGATTGGCACTCAGCGCATGTTGGTTGCACCCTTCATGACCAACTGTGTGAAATATGCCTAGCCTCGGATGAAACTTTGCCCCGCGAACTGATTGGCACTCAGCGCATGTTGGTTGCACCCTTCATGACCAACTGTGTGAAATATCACTTTGGGCACTTGGACAAAATCTATACATTACTTTGGACAGTTGGACAAAATCAGTGGTTTACTAATTCCTTCGAGGAAGTACAAATTAGGTTCATAGGCACTTGAGGAGGCACACAATTATTCAATAGATTACTTTGGGCACTTGGACTAAATCAATAGATTATATTGGGCACTTGGACTAAATCAATAGATTACATTGGGCACTTGGACAAAATCAATAGATTACATTGGGCACTTGGATAAAATCAATACTTACTTTAAACGCAAATACATGATACACGAACACAATTTCATCTCCGTATACAAAGGCTGCTCCCTGATATGCAAATCCAAATATTTCAACATGATTTTTTTTTTCAACAAGAGTTTCCATTAGAGTATTTAAGATGACCAAGGAGTCTTTCCTATCAATAGATTACATTGGGCACTTGGACAAAATCAATACTTACTTTAAACGCAAATACATGATACACGAACACAATTTCATCTCCGTATACAAAGGCTGCTCCCTGATATGCAAATTCCAGGAAGGTCTGGACGTGATGGCCTATACATTCCAGAACATATCTGCCGAGTGACAGACGAATTGTGACCAATCCGATGGCGAGTTGCATGATGACACCCCAGATGACAATCTTCCACGGTACCTGTAAATTAGTTAAGATTACAAATAGTTCATTTGTCAATGAGTCAATTATTAAGGTGTGTCCACTGTCCACACATAGTCGACCGGCCATCGATCGATGTCGACTGAACCGTCCACACTGCCTCGACAGCAAAGATTCTCCTCGTCGATAAACGGCCGGTCGACTATGTTTGGACACACTTTTACAAATACTTTATTTAGACTCCCAGCGTAGGACTGAATGAAAAGTCCCTTTTTGTCAACATTTTCAATAAAATTAGCGCGATATAAATTTTGGACATGACAATTTTCTCAAACCATTCAGAATGAAATTAGGGGATGTGACAGATTACCCAAAAATATTTAAAATGAAATTAAGGGATAAGACAGTTTCCTCAAAAATTTTAGAATGGACTTGGTGGATGTGACAGTTTTTCCAAACTATCTTTATAAAATTAGTGAATGTACTTCCCCAAACTATTTAGAATATGACTGTAAAAACTCTCGTTTCTTCTATCCTATACTTTTGAATTAATCCTATACTTTTGAATTACCTTCTATCAATCTATCCTATACTTTTGAATTACCTCATTAGTGGCGTTTACTTACCCTGTTGGGATATTTGGAAAACACATATCCTAAAAGAATGAAAACACCGAATCCCAGCAAGGATATGAGACGTCTCTTCTGATCCCACGCGTCAATCAGGATGAAAATGACGAACGCTATGCTGAGAATAATTTGGACGCTTATCCTTACAGTCCTGCAATGAGGAACGTAGACAACATTACCACCCCATTGTCTCGGGATTGAGTTCAATCCGAGGTTGACCTAGCTATTAAGTGTAGGAGAATCCTCGTTTAATCTCAGTTGGTAATCATAATCGAGTTGGTAACCCCATTATAAATGTTGTGGACCACGTGACCTTATTTTGGATTTGGACACAAACATTAGCTTAAAGGTCCAATTGACTTAAATGGAAGCCTGTTGCGAACTATTCCGGGGTGCTCTCAACCTCATGAGACCAACTGAGGAGCCTTTTTCAAAGAGGCATTCTATGACGAATTAAGAAACACCTTAAGAATGAAGCAGTTCCATGAAGTTTTAGTATTAATGGGTGACTTTAATGCTAAAGTGGGAAATCAAAGAATAGATGACGTTGTCGGACCACATGGTCTTGGATCACTGAACAGCTCAGGTCAAGATCTTATAAACCTTTGTTATGAACATGAACTGTTCATAACAAACACTTGGTATGAGCAAAAGGAATCCAAACGTCACACATGGACCTCACCTAATGGTTCTACTAAGAATCAAATTGATTTTATCTGTGTCAGCAAAAGATTTAGAAACTCCATCACAAATTCAAAGGCCAGACATGATGCTGACTGTGGCGGATCTGACCACAATCCAGTGATAATCCAAATGAGAGTTAAACTCAAAAGACCCGTAAAGAAGAAAGTTCATACTCACTGGAATCTAGTGTATACAACTTGATCTTTTCACATGTAGGTGATGTCCATATAGTTATAGTCAACCATGAAGACTAACCACGCAAAAAAGTCTGAAAAAATTGGCACATACACATCTGTAGGCACTTTGTCAAGTCAGAAGTCATGACCTAGGTGGGTACCCACCAACAGAAATAGCACAGCTAATATATAAATTTTCAGAAATAAAAAGTTAATTCACAATACATACCCTTTTTCTGCCATAATATTGCAGCGTATGTCAAATAAGAAAGTATACAAAGATGAATCAAAAGCTTCGTCAATAAAGAAATAATATTTTTGTGCTGTTCGAATTGGTCTCCGATTTTGGTTCGGACTTTGACAATGGCCAAACCCAATCTGTCACCATGCTGAAATGAGAAGGAAAATTCATATGAGTACAATGGAGCTCCCCAAGGTTTTGCTTTAGGGCTCTATGTCTCATTAGTAGCTGCTCCAAATTATATTTGGGGTCCCTAAATGATGCCCACATGCGCCAGTGGCAAGGATGTATGGTAACTACAATACCTACATGCATCTATGGAGGTGAAAGAATTCAGGGCCATTTGCTGGCACATTGTGTTTCAAATATCTTTAAACTAATAATGCGTATCTACATATAAGGGATAAAAATCTGGTGTGAACATCACACGACTTTCCTTGCCCTATTGAATGATGCTTATTTCAGTGTTCTTTTACCATAACTTTTACAATATGTCTAACCGTTTTGTCGCTATAGCTCAAAACCGCCAAAAAACGGTCGAAATCTGTCCAAAAGCGGTCAAAATACCGCAAACCGCAGCAACCATCTCAAACAAAGTTTCGTGTTGCATCCTTGTCACATTTGACACCTACATACCAAATTTCAAGTCTCTAGCTCTTACCGTTCTCGAGATATTTTTTTTACAGACAGACACACGGACCAATGGCTGAAACTTTGGATTTAGGCTCTAGGGACCTCAAAACGTGTTTTGACACTAAAAACTGACCATCGAAAATTTGACCCGATTACATTACTTTCCTTCCTATAGGATAAGGAAAGTAAAAAATTTACTTTCAAGGGGATTTTCCACCACTTTTTCCTGAATTCGGATTATCAAAAGAAAAGAAGGTTAAAGTAGCAACCCACAAAAACACAAATGTGAAAAAAAAGGCCAAGTTCCTATCCAAAAATGTCGGCCTATAAAAGTGGTGAGATCACTAAATCAATAGATCACTTTGGGCACTTGGACTAAATCAATAGATCACTTTGGGCACTTGGACTAAATCAATAGATCACTTTGGGCACTTGGACTAAATCAATAGATCACTTTGGGCACTTGGACTAAATCAATAGATCACTTTGGGCACTTGGACTAAATCAATAGATCACTTTGGGCACTTGGACTAAATCAATAGATCACTTTGGGCACTTGGACTAAATCAATAGATCACTTTGGGCACTTGGACTAAATCAATAGATTACTTTGGGCACTTGGACTAAATCAATAGATTACATTGGGCACTTGGACTAAATCAATAGATCACTTTGGGCACTTGGACTAAATCAATAGATCACTTTGGGCACTTGGACTAAATCAATAGATTACATTGGGCACTTGGACAAAATCAATACTTACTTTAAACGCAAATACATGATACACGAACACAATTTCATCTCCGTATACAAAGGCTGCTCCCTGATATGCAAATTCCAGGAAGGTCTGGACGTGATGGCCTATACATTCCAGAACATATCTGCCGAGTGACAGACGAATTGTGACCAATCCGATGGCGAGTTGCATGATGACACCCCAGATGACAATCTTCCACGGTACCTGTAAATAAGTTAAGATTACAAATAGTTCATTTGTCAATGAGTCAATTATTAAGGTGTGTCCACTGTCCACACATAGTCGACTGGCCATCGATCGATGTCGACTGAACCGTCCACACTTCCTTGACAGCAAAGATTCTCCTCGTCGATAAACGGCCGGTCGACTATGTTTGGACACACTTTTACAAATACTTTATTTAGACTCCCAGCGTATTGTTTTGGCACTAGTATAACCACGACTGTAAAGTAGGTACTCGGAAAACTATATTCTATATCGAGGCACACACGCTACTCATATAGAATGTGACGATGAGTGACATATATGTAGATATGCACTTTGATTTGGTCAGGCTGTTTGCCGCCTCATTAGTGGCGTTTACTTACCCTGTTGGGATATTTGGAAAACACATATCCTAAAAGAATGAAAACACCGAATCCCAGCAAGGATATGAGACGTCTCTTCTGATCCCACGCGTCAATCAGGATGAAAATGACGAACGCTATGCTGAGAATAATTTGGACGCTTATCCTTACAGTCCTGCAATGAGGAACGTAGACAACATTACCACCCCATTGTCTCGGGATTGAGTTCAATCCGAGGTTGACCTAGCTATTAAGTGTAGGAGAATCCTCGTTTAATCTCAATCATTGGTAATCATAATCGAGTTGGTAACCCCAGCATAAATGTTGTGGACCACGTGACCTTATTTTGGATTTGGACACAAACATTAGCTTAGTTGGTAATCATAATCGAGTTGGTAACCCCATTATAAATGTTGTGGACCACGTGACCTTATTTTGGATTTGGACACAAACATTAGCTTAAAGGTCCAATTGACTTAAATGGAAGCCTGTTGCGAACTATTCCGGGGTGCTCTCAACCTCATGAGACCAACTGAGGAGCCTTTTTTGAATTTGGCAAGGTAGAAAGTATTGGTCAATTGCCATTTGACGGCAGCTATTTTAAATTTGGAAAGGTAGCTTCAACCTCGATTGGCTCAAGTATACTGTAATTAATTCTTTGGGTTAAATATACACTTACATGATGAAATTCTTGAAAGCCTTGGTGGTCGTGTCGATGGAATATCGCAGCAGTATGGGAAATAGGAAGGGCTTGATGACAGTATAGTAGAACACAAACCAATAAATGAAAACAGCTGCAATAAGCAAAATCCCGAGGCCATTGCACCAATCTATTACACCCGTACCTGCAAGCAAGAAGAGACATCATGTAAAATAGAGGTAACTAGAGATAATGAATTTTGAAAGGCCAAAAATCCCCGGATATTTTCACCCATCTTTAAAAAACATGTGGTAATTATGCATAAGGCGCGTCAATGGCAAATTTACTCAAAATTTCTATATAAGAGGAAAAACTTACTTTAAGAGTGTTCTAGACGTAGTTTTGACTGGCGCGAACGACATGTTCCTTTTTGCGTTCAACCTAACCCTACAATAACACTGGTCACTGCTCATTTGTGCGTTTACAAGGCCAAAAATCCCCGGATATTTTCACCCATCTTTAAAAAATATGTATACAACTTGATCTTTTCACATGTAGGTGATGTCCATATAGTTATAGTCAACCATGAAGATACTAATCACGCAAAAAAGTCTGAAAAAATTGGCACATACACATCTATAGGCACTTTGTCAAGTCAGAAGTCATGACCTAGGTAGGTACCTACCAACCGAAATAGCACAGCTAATCTATAAATTTTCAGAAATAAAAAGTTAATTCACAATACATACCCCTTTTCTGCCATAATCTTGCAGCGTATGTCAAATAACAAAGTATACAAAGATGAATCAAAAGCTTCGTCAATAAAGAAATAATATTTTTGTGCTGTTCGAATTGGTTTCCGATTTTGGTTCGGACGAACGCAAATTCGCTGACGATGTAACACTGGAAAGAATGCTGTCTTGGTAGTATAAACAAACCTTCGCTTCGCACGGTACACGTGTTTCATCGATAAGGAGATAATGAGAATGAGATAGGCACCTAGGTAATATATTTTCCTTGTTGTACCGTCAGACTTATTTTTGTCAGATTTGAGAAGACGCCATTAACGCGAATTTGCTGACGATGTAACTTGTGAAAGGACTTTCCAGTGCTGTCTTCTGTCTTGATAGTATAAACAAACCTTCGCTTCGCACGGTAGACGTGTTTCATCGATGTGGATAATGAGAATGAGATAGGCACCTAGGTAATATATTTTCCTTGTTGTACCGTCAGACTTATTTTTGTCAGATTTGAGAAGACGCCATCTTGGATTTCCAATATATTTCCCTTGTTGTACCGTCAGACTTATTTTTGTCAGATTTGAGAAGATGCCATCTTGGATTTCCAATGGTTTACAAGACAATAATTGGCTTCAAAATATGTTATGGGTGAACCGGCGAACTAAATGCACTACCACGCCACCTAGTGGTTAAACTAATTTGGTGTTTTACTGTGGGCTTCAGAAGAAGGGAAATCGGTCCAGATTCCATAAGAAAAATATACGTCAACAAGAGTGCGTGATGTGAGGTGAGTCAACCTGCACCCATTCCCGGACTGCAACAGTGTACATTGCACAACTGAAGTATTTTATGGGGACCTGTGGAGTTATTTCTACCGGGACAAAGCCGCTATTGATACTTAATCTGCCTGTACTACATTGTGTAACACAGTGTATTGTTATGTGGGTACTTCAACTTGAGGCTGATCTATATTAAATGCCTGCGATCGATCACTACATGATAAAGTGTCTACAGAGGTAATCCCTTCATTGACATGGAGTCATCTCGTGATGGTAAGGCTTCGTCCAGAAGTTTGGTCACGTGGGGTAAACTACGAGATATTTTTGTTAAACTACGTGAGAACCAGCCTTTTTAGCTTAGAGGGTAGCGCGTCTGCCTTGTAAGCTCTCAGTTGCGGATCCCATTTCCGCCCGGGGCGGATTTTATCCTAAACAGATGAGGTTCGTTCTATGAAAGGCTGGCTTTCTCCTATAATGTCTTCCTTCTCTCTTCACTTTCGGAGCGATAAGACCTTTAGCAGTTACAGTTCAATCTATCAAACCTCTTAAAAAACCGATTCAACATTATCTGCACGTCCCATTTCCGCCCGGGGCGGACTTTATCCTAAACAGATGAGGTTCGTTCTATGAAAGGCTGGCTTTCTCCTATCCCGTCTTCCTTTTCTCTTCACTTTCGGGACGATAAGACCTTTAGCAGTTACAGTTCAATCTATCAAACCTCTTAAAAAACCGATTCAACATTATCTGCACGTAGCTCTACAAAACTACCTTGTAAACTGTTGATCATAGGTAATCCCTAGGATTATGTATGGATGATCCTCAGTCTCACTTTCTCATTTGTTGGGATATTGTGAACAAATCGAGCTACATGATCGA
The DNA here is from genome assembly GCF_000475195.1 of Diaphorina citri. Taxonomy (NCBI): domain Eukaryota; kingdom Metazoa; phylum Arthropoda; class Insecta; order Hemiptera; family Psyllidae; genus Diaphorina; species Diaphorina citri. Next base: position 60,071 of record NW_007377601.1, read on the forward strand.
TTCATGATTATTGATAAAATAGTACAATGACACGACAAAGTCATGACATGGTGATGCATAAAAATGTAACTCTCGTGTATGACTAGGTATAGGGACATTTTGAAGTATGTAGGTAAGATTTTATTACAGGCACGGGTTTTTAATCTTCAGATTAGTACGAGTATGTAGGACGTAGGTGTGTTAAGTACATTTAGTTAAGATAACAAAAAGTAGCTAACTATCTACTTACTTATTAGAAATACTTCACTGTAATTTTATTGGTCAAGATTTTAAGATCCCCTAAATAAAGGAGCTAAATCAATAGGTGTCTTCGGTAGTAGCCTACTGTTTGTTGGTACATTATAATATAGTTATGCACATCCACCTACCGATGCCGTAAAAACATACTAGCAGTCAGGTAGGTAGGTACCTACCCACTAGCTCTTTCTCATCCCTCTCTTTTCCCTCTCATTGATGGCATTTCGTTTTCATAGCTTTTATACATGCAACAGGGCATAGTTTCCATAGGAACCTAATTGCTTTCATATGACGATTTTGTAAAGCTCTTACAAAATTAGACCAAAGCTTCCTGGAGATGTGGAAAGTCGAGTGAACAAAGTGCAATGAAAAACCGAGGGAACATTGTGCAATGTGTGTACATGGCAATTCTGTTTACCCGTTACCATGACAACGGAATGAAGGGCTTCACAATTCCTATGGATTGAGCTTTTCCTTTGAACGACTTTACAGTCGAGTTTGGAGTTATTTCACTTTCGCCTGAAGTTATTTATTTTGTAGTCCTAAATCTAAAGCTTTTTGTTATTTGTCAAGCTAAAATCTGTTGGGTTTTAATAATCTATTATTTTTTTTAGTAATTCGTCGAGTTGGCGTTAGTTATTGTTTTGTTTTAGTCGAGTTTGACCCAGGAGCTAACAGCATGGCGGATGAGAGGCTGATAGATCCTCAGGATACGATGGTTCGGTATAGCAACCCTGTAGTCATCACCAAACGAGATGATAAAGGAGCCACCAAGGTAACTATATGGATCCTGGGACCTGTAAAAATGGCACATCCGCTAACAAAACCATACGCAGGCATTTTAGATAAATTCCCTTTAGGATGAGCTATTCTCATTATTTAGTTATTTTATTTGGTAGTAGTGAAACATCTGTTAGTCTGCTACATTGGACTTAACGGGTCTGTGCCGTAGCACGATGATTATCCTATCCATATAGTATGCCTCTCATCAGATCGCCGAAAAGAGACACAATACTCATAAATAGATGGTTGGTTTGGTGGTCACAAATAAAATTGGACCATGAGAATAGTACAAATACCTATTTTTTTTTATTTTTTTTTTAAAAAAGATGAGTGTTCCACCGCCGTTTTTATTTCGTAGCAATGGAACAACTGCTACATTAGACGCTTGTGGCCTGTGTCGTAGCCTCATCAGATCGCCGAAAAGAGACACATACATGGTTGGTTTGGTGGTTATAAATAAAATTGGACCATGAGAATAGTACAAATACCTATTGCTGCAGTAAAGGAACTTGTTGGTCTCATTCAGCTAATTTCCTCATTCTCTTCTAGATATGTGACACATTTCTTATTCTCTGTACATGATTTCAGGCCAAATCACCGGCAATGATGTTGGCAGCAGAGAAGGGCAAGGAGACGGAGGAGATTCTGGGAAATATTTGCAATCGAAAAACGAGTACAAATTTTTGTCGGTGTTGGGATTCGAACCCGGGACCTTCTGCATGGCAAGCAAGCGCGTTACCACTGGACCAACCGTGCCCCCTTGTTCGGAACTTGTTGGTCTCATTCAGCTCATTCTCTTCTAGATATGTGACATATTTCTTATTCTCTGTACATGATTTCAGGCCAAATCACCGGCAATGATGTTGGCAGCAGAGAAGGGCAAGGAGACGGAGGAGATTCTAAACAGCATTCTGCCTCCTATTGAATGGGAAGAGGATGGACAGCTGTGGAGACTACAGGTCAGATTTATTCACATTCTAGTTTCATTTGAGCAGGATAAACAAGGTATATTCTATTCTATTTCTACTTGGGGTAACAGTTAGATGGTAGGTGCTCCAAATGTTCCAAAGGTTGAAGCTCCAAATTTTTTGGAGTCTCGTCTACAGTAAAAGAGAAAAATGGAGCTGAAGGGGGGGGGGGAGGAGATAGGGCTCTATGACTCATTAGTAGCTGCTCCAAATTATGTTTGGGAGCCCTAAATGATGCCCACATGCGCCAGTGGCAAGGATGTATGGTAACTATAATACCTACATACATCTATGGAGGTGAAAGAATACAGTTCACAGAAATACTAGTTAATCTCATTTCTTACCTCTTTGGAGTATGTTTCGTTTTCGTCTTTGGGGAGAAATCCGTTTTCTGCGTTCCCATCGCTGTCTAGCGGTGTTTGGTCTTGGGCAGTAATATTAGATGCACTGGATTTTGCCTGAGGAAATACGAAATTTACGGATAGCTGAGAAAGTGATAGATATTGACTGGCATATCAGTTGGTGTTCAGAAGTTCAGAGGAAGGAAACCGGTTCAGAATTTTCAGATGAGCCAGTGACCACGCCACGTGCCAATACATGAGGTTTTTGTAAGGGGCTTAACTTCACCGTACAACTGTTGAGGTTTTTAGTGACGGGGTTTTTGCCCTCCACAAGGGACTTTGCAGTACCTAAGTATGTAATTATGTATTGACATCTGAAATGACAGATGTAAGATACCTACTTTTACAATATCTCTAACCGTTTAGTCAGTACCTATAGCTGAAAACCGCAAAAAAAAACGGTCGAAAACCGCCAAAAAGCGGTCCAAATACCGCCAACCGCAGCACCTATCTTAACCAAACGTTTTGTGTTGCATCCTTGTCACATTTTTGGACTACATACCAAGTCTGTAGCTCATACCATTCCCGAGATATTGTTAAATTACCCCAAAAACCGCCAAAAAGCGGCAAAATGCCGCCAAGCGTTGCACTGATCTTACCCAAGTTTCGTGTCGCATCCTTGTCACAATTGACAGCTGCATGCTAAATTTCAAGTCTCTAGCTCTTACCGTTCTCGAGATATTTTGTTTACAGACAGACAGAAGGACAGACAGACACACGGACCAATGGCTGAAACTTTGGATTTAGGCTCTAGGAACCTCAAAACGTGTTTTGGCACTAAAAATTGACCATCGAAAATTTGACCCTATTACATTACTTTCCTTCCTATAGGATAAGGAAAGTAAAAAGGAGACCAAAACCTAGGTTAGTGTATGGAGCTTTATGGGCCTACCTGTTACCTTCCGGAACGGCGCGGCATGCCGAGCTAAAATAAAATTAGTAAAGAAAGAAAAAGTAAAAGATCGACAATGGAAATTGGGGGGGACCCCTATGCTTTAAAAGTTTACACCCTGCAACAGCCAATCATCTAAAGGTTCTCTTTCTAAGAAATAGAAGTAGTCACCTACTTGAGTTTACTTACCTTTACGTTTCTGGTGTTATCCAACATCTCTAGGGGATCGCTAGAACTATAACTATTATTTACGGAAAAGCGGTGGAAACATTAAATCGCAACCATGCAATGTAATCAGAGTTTGCACTTTAAATCCATTTTAAATAAATATCTTCAACTGATTCACGTTTTTCAGATCCACAAGGAAAATGGTAGGTATTTAAAAAAGTATACTGTTCGCCTATTGAGACATCTGGTCCTGAGATTACAGTCTAAATAAAACACTAGATTAACTTCACAACAGAAAAACAATGAAGTTAGTTGACGGTTTTCACTATAGAACAGAACACCTAATAACCAATAACAATGAACTATTAGAAACAGACTAACTGCAAATAGTGAAAATACACTAACTCGTTTCTGCGTCTTAGAATTTAAAAAAGTATACTGTTCGCCTATTGAGACATCTGGTCCTGAGATTGCAGTCTAAATAAAACACTAGATATACTTCACAACAGAAAAACAATGAAGTTAGTTGACGGTTTTCACTATAGAACAAAACACCTAATAACCAATAACAATGAACTATTAGAAACAGACTAACTGCAAATAGTGAAAATACACTAACTCGTTTCTGCGTCTTAGAACTGTGAACTGTGATTGTTTTGGCACTAGTATAACCACGACTGTAAAGTAGGTACCTATCGGAAAACTATATTATATTCTATCTCGAGGCACACACGCTACTCATATAGAATGTGACGATGAGTGACATATATGTAGATATGCACTTTGATTTGGTCAGGCTGTTTGCCGCAACAGGGGTCGGCGCGAACGACACAATAGTGTTAAAGCGCCTAACGGAAAAAAAAAAAAAACCATTCAGAATGAAATTAGGGGATGTGACAGATTACCCAAAAATATTTAAAATGAAATTAGGGGATAAGACAGTTTCCCCAAAAATTTTAGAATGGACTTGGTGGATGTGACAGTTTTTCCAAACTATCTTTATAAAATTAGTGAATGTACTTCCCCAAACTATTTAGAATATGACTGTAAAAACTCTCGTTTCTTCTATCCTATACTTTTGAATTAATCCTATACTTTTGAATTACCTTCTATCAATCTATCCTATACTTTTGAATTACCTCATTAGTGGCGTTTACTTACCCTGTTGGGATATTTGGAAAACACATATCCTAAAAGAATGAAAGCCACACAACCTTGCCTTGGCTGAATGGGTGACAGTGATTCATCAGATCATGAGGCATTCAGGCATTGGTGCATTGAACGTGCTGGCTCCGCTGGCTATACTAGAAATCTGATCTAGTATAACGGCAGTACGGCAGCCTTATGTATTCAGGAGTGCGGTAGCTCTCCGCCCGCCCCGTCAAGTCAAAACGGTTTGACAGCACTACTAAGAGATATTGCTCGCCACAGACCATATAGCCGTTTTCAGGTATTGGTACCCTGTATGACAAGAAGGTGACATCAGAGGCCTTGTGTCACCACGTGATGTGATACCTGATACTGTTTGCCGCGTGCTAAAGTCCTCTTGGTGGAAAAAAGACAATGGGTTTGCTTGTCAATCAAATTATTGTAGCCACTTCACCCTGGTAGTGGGCTGATGTTTGTTTTATTAGGTAGGTTATCTTACTAATCTACTTGACTACAATAGCAGTAATTATATAACTAGATGTACAGGGTGTCAAAAGTGAAACCCAAACAGAGGGTTTCTCTCGGCTCTCTTAGGGTCCTTTTCTGTTACACCTCTTACTTCTCTCTGGGCTATATCCCTCAATCCTTTATTGTCTCTATTTAACTTTCGCGATTGTGCTTGAAGGGGTTAACCAAGCTTGGTCATTATTTGTTCAATAGATCATGAATTTGCCTTGGTTTCTTTTCTTAGGATCTTATTTTTTTCAGAGTGTAAACTATTTTTTCGAAATCTATGCTTCATATTCTCGTCATTCGTCCTTGTTTTATATTTTCCTCATTTCTCTCTCTAGTAATTGCCCACTACTTTGCGATTGTGCTTGAAGGGGTTAACCAAGCTTGGTCATTATTTGTTCAATAGATCATGAATTTGCCTTAGTTTCTTTTCTTAGGACCTTATTTTTTTCAGAGTGTAAACTATTTTTTTCGAAATCTATGCTTCATATTCTCGTCATTCGTCCTTGTTTTATATTTTCCTCATTTCTCTCTCTAGTAATTGCCCACTACTTTCCCACTCTGAAAATTCATGGAGTTTCCTCCGGCCATTCTATTCCATTGTCTATGGCTTTAATTACTCTCAACAGCAGTCCGCGATTACCCAGAGGGACACCTGTTCAGACACCAACCACACAACCTTGCTTTGCTGAATGGGTGACAGTGATTCATCAGATCATCAGGCATTCAGGCATTGGTGCATTGAACGTGCTGGCTCCGCTGGCTATACTAGAAATCTGATCTAGTATAACCGCAGCCTTATGTATTCAGGAGTGCGGTAGCTCTCCGCCCGCCCCGTCAAGTCAAAACGGTTTGACAGCACTACTAAGAGATATTGTTCTCGACGTGATAAATCTCTGTTGTCGAGGCAGTGTGGACGGTTCAGTCGACATCGATCGACGGCCGGTTGACTACACCAACATAGTTTTACAAAGCAAGTTTATCTCCATTCCAGGCAGAGCAAGGCAAGTTTGACATGGAAGAAGAAATAGAAAGGCTGAGAGGGGGTTCTAGTATTTTTCTGTGTAGGCATGTTAATTTTTTGTACCAATAGTTATGTATGTTGTCACTGCCCGGGCTTTTCCAATTATGTGTTTTCTCCAATACCTGCTGTAGTATGGTTTCAGTGATTAGGGGTTCTTCCATAGCCGCTGAGAGGGGACAAGACGAAGCTGGAGCAACAATTAGTGGAGATGAAGAATAAAGTGGAACAGATAGAAAGAAGAGCTCAGGAGCTGCGAGCCTCGGAGGAGAAGAAAAATATGGATGAGATTACACATCTCAAGAGAAATAATGCTCAACTGAGGGTAAACTCCTTTTGACCTTTGCTGGATTTTTTATAACCTCTTGGTTTTGGTTGTGATTCACACTAATCAATCACAACCTCATAAGAATCCCAAATTTTGGATCTTGAATAGCCTTGAAAGAGGCCCTTGCCTGTATAGGTGTCGGTGGGGCTAACCTTAACCTTAAATGGGATTTTATTGGTAGGAAGTGCCTGCCAACGGTCAAATTTATAAAAATATTACATAGTAGGTAGATAGATGATACCTATTGTCTGAATCTGCCAGCAGAAAAAGAGATGTACCTACCTAACTCTTGCCGAAAAAATGCTAAAATGTGTTTTGATTTTTGTTTCAGGCTCAACTGGAAGGAATTATTGCGCCAAAGAAATGAAATGGATTATGTATCAACCTGCCAGAATGTAATGTGGATTATTTAGATACGTACCTACCTATTATGTGCCTACCATAACGTTTTGGCCTAACAATACCAACATAGTATTATTTTTTCAATTTTGCAACTCTGATAAAAAGGGCGAAACATTCGACTTTTCAAACATTAATAAAATTTATATTTAAAAGGATTTATCTAAAGCAAAAAAATGCATCATTTTCCTCTTTTATTCTATGACTTTTTTAAACTTTGAACTTGTTTTGTTAAACTCGCCTATACCTAAGTTACTTTGGTATTTTCCCATAATTACTCGTATGTAGGTACCTGTTTTTTAAAATTCCAGATTTCGGTTAGTATCAAGTAGATTACCTACCTACCTGACCACCTGGTTATGTTGCAGATGTAAATATCTAATATCTACAGATATACTCACCATTTTCTGAAGCCTGTAACTTTTAAATCCAATTGACTTACTTCAGGTTCATTTTCCGTGATGGTACCATCAGTGTAGTTATCACCACGAAAACCAAAGTTATCCTTAGAGGTTTTGGTCAACTTGAATTCATCTTCACAATTCTTCGTCAATTTGTTGAGCTCCATAACATTGTACTGTAGGTCCCTTGGCCTCAAACGCGTTTCACAATAAAAATAGCTAATAAAGGTCTAGTGAGTAGGTACTTTATTTTTTATTCATAGACCATCGATGTACCTAAATCCTTTGACAAGTGGTCCTTCAATCTCGAAAGTTTTTATAAAAATTCCAAACACTTTTATTTACGACTTTACTAAAATTTTTAACCCGACCGTTCAACGTTTTAACTTGAGCAATTTGCATTATTGTCAACTCGTTAGGTTTTCTCAAAACTTTGTGTCGTTGACATAACGCGGTGCCATACAGCAAGAGGTCTGAAACAGACTGATTGGTCCGTGATGGTGACAGTGGTCTCTCACTCTCAATCATATGATTGTTTTTATGGTACAGACCTACATATAGTCATATACCTACCAAACCTACCGGTTTGGTCTCGTGACAGAGAATTTTTGAAGCGAGAACCCTGACTAGAAGATCACATGCTTTTCTTGAACCTAGATCTTGAAACTTGTTTATGCCCGGGCCGAATTTTGAGAATCCAAGCAAAACTAATCGGTCGATTTCTAAGCAGGCTCTAAAAATGAACTAATCAGATTGCTTCAATGAACTGTAAATTACTTCAGGTCAAAGTCTTGTGTTCGATGCGAGAAAATACAGATGCCTAACCTTAAGGTGTGTCCACACATAGTCGACGGTCGTTGACCATGTTTGCTATTTTTGGACACACCTTGAGATTTTTTTTTTTTCAATGTCTCTGTGTAGATTTGAACCCTTGCCCTACGGATTACCAGGCAAGCGCTCCAATCTCTCTGGTACCGGCGAAGCTTTGCCACAAATATAAACATTGGCACTTGCCCAAAACTTGGCAATGTGATTGCTCTCTTCAATACATGGCTGTGTTATCTTCCATGTGTTACGGGCACGTGAGATTTTGCGTTTACTCGGTGGTGATTTTGTATTTTGTCAGCATAATTTATTAATATCAGATTTATCAGTTACGAATTTAGTAGGAACCTACCTCTCCTACCTGTAAATTGGGTAGGTACTTCTGACGTACCTACGTTTTAGGTAAATTATAAATAGTACCTGTAAATAATAAATTATCGAGGTAGGTATTAGGTACCTATCTAAATAGGTATTAAAGTGTATCGTACTCGTACAATCTTCATTATACCTACGTACCTACGTATACGTACAGTTAGAAATACATTGACCTCTTAAAAATAAAATTAAAACAATTTTATTATAACAATAACTTCATAACAAATTTGTGTTTTGTGAACTAAGTCCGTCCAAGTCATAACATCTTGGGAATCCAATGTGTTTTGTCATATATAAACTAAGCCCGTCCAAGTCCTGTACGGACAAATAACCTTATACATCGTGGGAATCCAAGCATTTCATGTAAGCTCATGAACTTACTGGGAGCACACAAATAGAGAAAGACCCAGGTACTCGTAGCATGTGTTCAGAGCTGATCGCTGTTATCAGTGTGTGATAAGCAGCTTCCAGTCGTCATGGAGTACTTGCTGAGCGTGGATGTAGGAACATCTAGTGTGCGAGCAGCCCTAGTGTCTACCCGGGGCAAAGTGAGCCCCATAGCTGTCAGGCCGATAGCGTTATGGTGTCCCCGTCCAAGTCATAACATCTTGGGAATCCAATGTGTTTTGTCAAATATAAACTAAGCCCGTCCAAGTCCTGTACGGACAAATAACCTGATACATCGTGGGAATCCAAGCATTTCATGTAAGCTCATGAACTTACTGGGAGCACACAAATAGAGAAAGACCCAGGTACTCTTAGCATGTGTTCAGAGCTGATCGCTGTTATCAGTGTGTGATAATGATAAGCAGCTTCCAGTCGCCATGGAGTACTTGCTGAGCGTGGACGTAGGAACATCTAGTGTGCGAGCAGCCCTAGTGTCTACCCGGGGCAAAGTGAGCCCCATAGCTGTCAGGCCGATAGCGTTATGGTGTCCCAAACCTCAGCTGTATGAGCAATCTTCAGAGGATATTTGGAACAGCGTGTGTCTAGCTATTCGGGTAAGCCATACACTTAATGAGCACACACACTATCAGGTAGACCTGACAGGTACGGCTGAAAATGTCCGAGTGCTAATCGTCAATAAGATGAAGATATTAAATTTAATTAGGAAAATAAGAACAGTTTTATTGAAGACAGTGTTGTACTTACTGTGACGTTAAAACTCTGTCACAATTTTTATATACATACCTGGAACAGCGTGTGTCTAGCTATTCGGGTAAGCCATACACTTAATGAGCACACACACTATCAGGCAGACCTGACAGGTACGGCTGCAAATGTCCGAGTGCTAATCGTCAATAAGATGAAGATATTTAATTAATTAGGAAAATAAGAACAGTTTTATTGAAGACAGTGTTGTACTTACTGTGACGTTAAAACTCTGTCACAATTTTTATATACATACTCTGTGGTATTTACCATGTGTAGGTACATGGTACCCATACTAACTTAGTTATACCTATTTATGGACAATGGGCTTTCTTTATCAAACTGGTAACAGATAAAATTCCATAGGTCTGTATTGTGTCTGTCTGTAAAAGACACCTACCTACCTATATGTCTGTATTGTGATGATCTGTCCACATGCTGTCTAATGGATACGTACCTACAGTAGTTAGGTACCTGCATCTATACTAATCAGTAGAGTTCAAGTTTTTACGGCCTAGTACTGAACAGATTTTTCTTGTTATAATAATTACAGGATGTAACGAAAGATGTAAATCCGGCCCAAATCAAAGGAGTTGGTGTAGATGCCACTTGTTCTCTTGTAGCCCTGGACACGAACCATCAACCTCTCACCATAAGTCCGACTGGTAAGACCGTACCTGTATAGTGTATACTGTATACTCACACTTTAACTCTGACTCTTAGTGCCGCCACTGGTCGCTCACTTACCACTCAGGCGCAATGCACACTAGTGAAACGCGTACGTGTGCATTGCGCCTTGCGCCAAGCAATCCTCACAAGGCTGAATGCACCCCACAGTACAAATACAAAGTCGAATCTGCCCCGGGAGGGAATCGAACCCGCGGCCTAGAGCTTACAAGGCAGACGCGCTACTCACTAAGCTAACGAGGCTGGCAGATAAACGATTTTGTAGGAATGAAAGTAACGAAAAGACACTTTTGTCCTAGGTGATGACAGCCGCAATGTATTGCTATGGATGGACCACAGGGCAGTATCCGAAGCTGACCAGTACCTATAAACAATTTTGTAGGAATGACAGTAACGAAAAGACACTTTTGTCCTAGGTGATGACAGCCGCAATGTATTGCTATGGATGGACCACAGGGCAGTATCCGAAGCTGACCAAATCAATGCTACAAAACATTCCGTTCTGGACACTGTAGGAGGCAAGATCTCTCCTGAAATGGAAACTCCCAAGCTGTTGTGGCTCAAGAAAAATTTGCCTGATACGTGTTGGAGGAGGGCAGGTTTATTCTTTGACCTGCCTGACTTCCTTACGTGGAAATTGACGGGAGATGAAACACAGTAAGGTCAGCCACTATCAGGTAGACCTGATCAGTTAGACCTGACAGGTACACCTAATCAGGTATCTACGCCTGTCAGGTGTATCTGATACCTAAGGAGCACACACACTATCAGGTGGACCTGACCTGACAGGACCACATACACTATCAGGTAGACCTGACAGGTATGGTTGAAAAGGTCCGTCTTTCAGGTCTACCTGATACCTGATACCTGATGAGCACACAAATATCCCTGCGGGGGGCTGCGAAGGTGGGACACCTATATGCCAGCGGTTGGAGCCCAAGTCACGTCAGTTATCGAGAGGCATTATATGGAGAACTGTATTAAAAATAAATGAAAATAATTATTCAGATAAGAATCTTTACAAATTAAAAAGACAATTAAGATTCAATAAGACATTCATTAAGAAAGTTTGGTGAGCTTTCAGGAATACTCAGATTCCCATCATCAGACCAAAAAGACGCGAGAGAGGTGTTTATTCTACGAGCACTGGAGGTGAAGTCAACTGGAGATGAAGTCGTTGGAGTTGAGAACTGTATTGTTGAGCATTGTATGCTGATGACGATTTGTTCTTGGTTTCAGGTCCCTCTGTTCTCTGGTCTGCAAGTGGACGTATGACGCTTATGATCGGAGATGGAATGAGGACTATTTTGAGAAAATCGGACTCGGCGATCTAAAGCAGAATGGATGGCGAGCAATAGGTAAATACCCTACGACACAGTCAACATGTGTCTAATGTAGCAGTTGTTTTATTGCTAGGAAATAAAAACGGCGGTGAAACCCCCATCTTTTTTTTTTTTTTTTTAAACCCTGGACAATTTTTATTGAACGAGTTTTGAGGCTGACTGGTTAAGAGTAAGAGCCGGAGGCACTGGGTTCGAATCCCGTCCGGAGCGGAATTTTTTTCTTTCAAGTTTTCCATTCCCGGACAGGCATGGACTAGCTGTGCAAGTGTGCACTTAAGTATTGCGAAAGCTGGTTTTCCCCCAAGTGTGTACAATAATTTAATTTGATCCAATTCCTATTCTACCAGAACTTTTCTTCTATTCTTCTTCTTATTCTCCAGGAAATACAGTGAAGAATCCAGGACAACCCATTGGACACGGAGTATCTACAGAAGTCGCCCGTGCCCTGGGCTTGAACCCAGGTACTCCTGTGTCTGTGTCCATGATAGACGCCCACGCAGGGGCTTTAGCTCTACTGGCAACATCAGCTCCAGGGATACCAGAGGATATTGATTCGAAACTAGGTGATTGTTTGAATATTTAGAGCTCTGAAAAGAGGGATAGGTAAGGTTGGCAACGTCAGGGATTCAGATATAGGAGCGGGGTTTCTTGCTGTTGAGAACGTTCTAAGAACGATCTGAGTGGAGTCGGGAAAAGTCAGCAGCACCCCATTGCCCAGATGGTCACCCATCCCGATACCAACCACGCGCAATGTTGCTTACCCTATTTATAATCATGCCACGACTAGTCAATTTCTCATTTTCTAGGTCTCATTTGTGGCACATCCACTTGCCACATGGCATTGAGCGCTAAGAAAGTCCAAGTTCCAGGTGTATGGGGGCCTTACTACGAGGTGATTCTGCCCAACACTCATCTCCTGGAGAGTGGTCAATCTGCTACAGGCAAACTCCTAGACCATATCATTAACAACCACCCCGCCACACAGAGTATTATGAAGAAACTGAATACCGAAGAGTAAGAGAACGTTTAAAGACATATTTCATAGGTGCATAGGACCCAGTGACTTTTAATTACATCCAGGCTATACAATGAGTAAATCACTAATAGGTATTTTCAGTGAGTTGTCTTTGTAAGTATGGGGTTGTTTTATGGTCCGATTAAGTCTGCTAATGTGTAGATTGTGTAGTCATTTCAGATTCCCTTTTGGTTCGACGGACGGGGCGTCCGACTAAAGTTGTAGGTACTAATAAAGGTCTAGTGAGTAGGTACTTTATTTTTTATTCATAGACCATCGATGTACCTAAATCCTTTGACAAGTGGTCCTTCAATCTCGAAAGTTTTTATAAAAATTCCAAACACTTTTATTTACGACTTTACTAAAATTTTTAACCCGACCGTTCAACGTTTTAACTTGAGCAATTTGCATTATTGTCAACTCGTTAGGTTTTCTCAAAACTTTGTGTCGTTGACATAACGCGGTGCCATACAGCAAGAGGTCTGAAACAGACTGATTGGTCCGTGATGGTGACAGTGGTCTCTCACTCTCAATCATATGATTGTTTTTATGGTACAGACCTACACATAGTCATATACCTACCAAACCTACCGGTTTGGTCTCGTGACAGAGAATTTTTGAAGCGAGAACCCTGACTAGAAGATCACATGCTTTTCTTGAACCTAGATCTTGAAACTTGTTTATGCCCGGGCCGAATTTTGAGAATCCACGCAAACTAATTGGTCGATTTCTAAGCAGGCTCTAAAAATGAACTAATCAGATTGCTTCAATGGACTGTAAATTAGTTTAGGTCAAAGTCTTGTGTTCGATGCGAGAAAATACAGATGCCTAACCTGCCTCGGTGGTGTAGTGGTCAAGGCGCTCGCCTGGTAAACAGGAGGGTGTGGGTTCAATCCCAGCCGAGGTATGGAATTTTAAGCAAAACTAATCGGTCGATTTCTAAGCAGGCTCTAAAAATGAACTAATCAGATTGCTTCAATGAACTGTAAATTACTTCAGGTCAAAGTCTTGTGTTCGATGCGAGAAAATACAGATGCCTAACCTTAAGGTGTGTCCACACATAGTCGACGGTCGTTGACCATGTTTGCTATTTTTGGACACACCTTGAGATTTTTTTTTTTTCAATGTCTCTGTGTAGATTTGAACCCTTGCCCTACGGATTACCAGGCAAGCGCTCCAATCTCTCTGGTACCGGCGAAGCTTTGCCACAAATTAACCCAGTGACTTTAAATTACATCCAGGCTATACAATGAGTAAATCACTAATATTTTCAGTGAGTTGTGGTTGTAAGTATGGGCCGGGTTGTTTTATGGTCTGATTAAGTCTGCTAATGTGTAGATTGTGTAGTCATTTCAGATTCCCTTTTGGTTCGACGGACGGGGCGTCCGACTAAAGTTGTAGGTAGTTGTTTTATGGTCCGATTAAGTTTGCTAATGTGTAGATTGTGTAGTCATTTCAGATTCCCTTTTGGTTCGACGGACGGGGCGTCCGACTAAAGTTGTAGGTACACTACTTTAGATATTCAATGTATTCAAACTTACCTAAGGCCAGCCACTCACTATTAGGTAGATCTGACAGGCGGATCTGTTCAGGCGTAGCTGTCAGGTCTACCTGCTACTGAATGGCCGACTTCAGAATCTATTTTACATAACCACACCTCGGGTATAACTTTCAGGCTAGCTCCTGTCATCCAATATTTAAACCATGTGATAGACACTCAACATTCCACAGAACTGACGGCAGATTTTCACGTATGGCCCGATTTCCACGGCAACAGATCTCCCCTGGCAGATGCTGATATGAAAGGAATGGTAAGTGATAGAATAGAATATACCCTGATTATACTGTAAGTGATAAACTCACGTCTCAAGCTTGATGCAAACTTGGACTAAAAACAGAGTGCAGCGGAGAGCATAGCACAAAGAGCTTCGAAGGAAGGTGACGCAGGAGGGAAGTGACGACTTCAAACCGCATAGAGCAAAAAGCTCTATGGGCTATTCTCTCAGCTTCACACTGTTTTGATCTTAAGGGTGATATGGATTATGGACTGAAATACCTGCCACACACCAAAAACACGCTGCACGCTGATTAAATCAGCAAACATAAATTGAAAACTACCTATTTGCCACAGAGCTACATCAGTAACGTGATTAATGATTATCATTTTTACTGAATTCATTTCAGATTTGTGGCTTAACATTGGATTCGAGTGAAACTAGTCTCGTCACTCTCTATCTGGCGACAATACAGGCGTTAGCCGTAAGTATCTAGGACTAAGAAGTTATTAGAATAAACATCCAAAATGAAGCTAGAACTAGAAAGACAGGACTTGCGAGAGTATAGAATCAACATCCAAAATGAAGCTAGAACTAGAAAGACAGGACTTGCGAGAGTATAGAATCAACATCCAAAATGAAGCTAGAACTAGAAAGACAGGACTTGCGAGAGTATAGAATCAACATCCAAAATGAAGCTAGAACTAGAAAGACAGGACTTGCGAGAGTATAGAATCAACATCCAAAATGAAGCTAGAACTAGAAAGACAGGACTTGCGAGAGTATAGAATCAACATCCAAAATGAAGCTAGAACTAGAAAGACAGGACTTGCGAGAGTATAGAATCAACATCCAAAATGAAGCTAGAACTAGAAAGACAGGACTTGCGAGAGTATAGAATCAACATCCAAAATGAAGCTAGAACTAGAAAGACAGGACTTGCGAGAGTATAGAATCAACATCCAAAATGAAGCTAGAACTAGAAAGACAGGACTTGCGAGAGTATAGAATCAACATCCAAAATGAAGCTAGAACTAGAAAGACAGGACTTGCGAGAGTATAGAATCAACATCCAAAATGAAGCTAGAACTAGAAAGACAGGACTTGCGAGAGTATAGTTTGTATGGCCGCCATACACGCCCTACATGGACGCTACGCCACTGCGTACCTAGGTACAGTAGTTAGGTACCTGCATCTATACTAATCACTAGAGTTCAAGTTTTTACGGCATATTAATGAACAGATTTTTCTTGTTATAATAATTACAGGATGTAACGAAAGATGTGAATCCGGCCCAAATCAAAGGAGTTGGTGTAGATGCCACTTGTTCTCTCGTAGCCCTGGACACGAACCATCAACCTCTCACCATAAGTCCGACTGGTAAGACCGTACCTGTATACTCACACTTTAACTCTAACTCTTAGTGCCGCCACTAGTCGCTCACTTATCACTCAGGCGCAATGCACACTAGTGAAACGCGTTTCGTGCTACGTGTGCATTGCACCTTGCGCCAAGCAGTCCTCACAAGGCTGAATGCACCATTGCACCCCACAGTACAAATACAAAGTCGAATCTGCCCCGGGAGGGAATCGAACCCGCGGCCTAGAGCTTACAAGGCAGACGCGCTACTACAATGTGATTGCTCTCTTCAATACATGGCTGTGTTATCTTCCATGTGTTACGGGCACGTGAGATTTTGCGTTTACTCTGTGGTGATTTTGTCAGTGTAATTTATTAATATCAGATTTACCAGTTACGAATTTAGTAGGAACTTACCTCCTACCTTTAAATTGGGTAGGTAGGTAGGTACTTCTGACGTACCTACGTTTTAGGTAAATAATAAATTATCGAGGTAGGTATTAGGTACCTATCTAAATATAGGTACCTATAAAAGTGTATGGTACAATCTTCATTATACCTACGTATACGTACAGTTAGAAATACATTGACCTCTTAAAAATAAAATTAAAACAATTTTATTATAACAATAACTTCATAACAAAGAGGAGTGTCAGGTCTACTTGCTACTGAATGGCCGACTTAAGAATCTATTTTACATAACCATATCTAGGGTATAACTTTCAGGCTAGCTCCTGTCATCCAATATTTAAACCATGTGATAGACACTCGACATTCCACAGAACTGACGGCAGATTTTCACGTATGGCCCGATTTCCACGGCAACAGATCTCCCCTGGCAGATGTTGATATGAAAGGAATGGTAAGTGATAGAATAGAATATACCCTGATTATAATGTAAGTGATAGACGCACGTTTCAAGCTTTAGTGTAAACTTGGACTCAAAACAGAGTGCAGCGGAGAGCATAGCACAAAGAGCTTCGAAGGAAGGTGACGCTGGAGGGAAGTGACGACTTCAAACCGCATAGAGCAAAAAGCTCTATGAGCTATTCTCTCAGCTCTACTGTTTTGAGCTTTAGAATGATATGGATTGTGGACTGAAATGCCTGCCACACACCAAAAACACGCTGCACGCTGATTAAATCAGCAAAAATAAATTGAAAATTACCTATTTGCCACAGAGGTACATCAGTAACGTGTTTATCTGATTATCAGTAGGTTTTATTTTGTCCCTGAATTCATTTCCATTTCAGATTTGTGGCCTAACATTGGATTCGAGTGAAACTAGTCTCGTCACTCTCTATCTGGCGACAATACAGGCGTTAGCCGTAAGTATCCCCCAGCCAGACTAAGCTGGTCTACTCCCTGTTTAACGTCCCCCAGCCAGACTCAATCTCTTAATCAAGTGAGGAACAATATTTGTTACAAGAATTTTTTTTTTTTATATGTAGGTAGGTACATAATTCCTTTTGCTTCCAGTACGGAACAAGGCACATCATGGATGCTATGCATGCCGCAGGCAAGACTCCTGCCATTTCTACTCTGCTTGTATCCGGCGGTTTGGCTAAGAATCCTCTATACGTACAAACTCATGCTGATGTTACCGGCTGTAATGTGTTATGTCCCCAGGTATGGAGCTTTCTTTAGACTAAATGTCTGGCCAGGGGGATTTACATGGTAGACTAACGACTGTAAGACTATCAATGGGTCAATAGGGAGAAGAGCTAACCCTAACCAGCCTAGCTAGCTGGCAGTTTCAAAGGGTTCTCTCTGCTTTTAAAGAATAAGCACAAGTTCTCACGATGGTTGACTGCAGTTCAGGGCGAGCCAATTAAACGTGGCTACAAACCATCATCCCGGTGTCTGAAATCAAAATTCGGCTACAGCTGAAGCCGATAAGACAGCAAGTGTGGTTTACACACAGTGGTTGTGGTTTACAATTGACCGAATCAGTAGTTAGAGATCTTCTATTTCCTCAGGAAACGGAATGTATGCTACTAGGATGTGCTATGCTGGGAAACCATCATCCCGGTGTATGGCATCCCGGTTTATTCTGAAATTAAAATTCGGCTACAGCTGAAGCCGATAAGACAGCAATAGTGTGGTTTACAATTGACCGAATCAGTAGTTAGAGATCTTCTATTTCCTCAGGAAACGGAATGTATGCTACTAGGATGTGCTATGCTGGCTGCGGGGGCAGGAGGAGTATACCCTAGTGTGGAGGAATCTATGAGAGCCATGTCGAGCCAGGCGACAGTGGTGAGACCTGTGATAGAGACTGCACGGTGAGTATACCTATTGAATCGAAGTTTGGAGAAGTCAAATATGACTTTTTCTTAATAGGTTTAACGATGGTTGAGGGCATGTCGTTAGCGTTGAAATATTACAATCAGTATAGGAAAAGCCTCAATTGAAGACTAGGTACCTGGACTTTTTTTTTTTGTCGTATAACCAACAGTTCAATTTTTCCTTAATTAACTTAATTTTATTTTTCCTTAATTTAAGGAAAAATAAAATTAAGTTAATTTTTTAGGAAAAAGAAAATTCTGTTAATTTTCATTTTCCTTCGTGAAGATTGATTAGGATTTTTAGAAAGAATAAATCTGTGTTTTACTCAGTAAGTTAGTCTTAGCCGACAGTATGATAAAGTATAGGTACCTATTTAATGAAGAAATACGCCATTTTCCTGTTGCAGATTTCATGACAAGAAATACAAGGTGTTTTTCAAGTTGATGGAAACACAACTGGAGTGCAGAAAATTGATGCAATGAAGGCGGGTATGTAGATTGTAGATACGTATACGGCTTAGGACGTGTTATACAATGAAACTTTGATGACAAGAGGACCTTCACTTCACCGAATGTTAACTTTGAATTTTTTGTATCTATTTATTTCTTTTTGTATCTATTTATCTATTTATTTCTGTTCTATCTTTCTATTGCTTTTACTGAGGTAAATACAGCACTGAAACATTGCATATCTGAAAGTTCCTAAACAATCGAGTGAAAACCTCAAACCATTTGATTGTAAAATAAATAAAATATGAACATTTTTTATTATGCCTTTATGATACAAATTTAATTTTATGTACAGTGTTTTTGAAAATAATAAAATCTATAAATTCGATTTGAACAGGCATTTTTCGTTGGAGGCCAAAAAATCATCAATCAGATTAGTCTCACATAACTAAATAGTATTGAACCATCAAGAATGCTTTTATTGTTACAGAAGGTCTTACTTTAAACCCCAAATTTATTGATTAGTAAGGACAATAAAACTTGTGGAAGTTCCTGGCTTAGGCTGATGGTCTACAGAATATTCATTTTAAATTCCAATATGTTCTTCAGTTAGCACCACCCACAATATTTTACAAACTCCTTTATAAAAGATTTTTCATTTAGTCCCGATACGTATACGGCTTAGGACGTGTTATACAATGAAACTTTGATCACAAGAGGACCTTCACTTCACCGAATGTTAACTTTGAATTTTTTGTATCTATTTATTTCTATTCTATCTATTTATTTCTGTTCTATCTTTCTGTTGCTTTTACTGAGGTAAATACAGCACTGAA
This sequence comes from Diaphorina citri, assembly GCF_000475195.1. Lineage (NCBI taxonomy): Eukaryota > Metazoa > Arthropoda > Insecta > Hemiptera > Psyllidae > Diaphorina > Diaphorina citri. The sequence goes on from NW_007377601.1 coordinate 79,436, forward strand.
ACTTTGCATATCTGAAAGTTCCTAAACAATCGAGTGAAAACCTCAAACCATTTGATTGTAAAATAAATAAAATATGAACAATTTTTATTATGCCTTTATGATACAAATTTAAATTTATGTACAGTGTTTTTGAAAATAATAAAATCTATAAATTCGATTTGAACAGGCATTTTTTGTTGGAGGCCAAAAAATCATCAATCAGATTAGTCTCACGTAACTAAATGGTATTGAACCATCAAGAATGCTTTTATTGTTACAGAAGGTCTTACTTTAAACACCCAAATTTATTGATTAGTAAAGACAATAAAACTTGTGAAAGTTCCTGGCTTAGGCTGATAGTTTACAGAACATTCATTTTAAATTCCAATATGTTCTTCAGTTAGCACCACCCACAATATTTTACAAACTCCTTTATAAAAGATCTTTCATTTAGTCCCCAACACACCCCCTTCATTTCATAATCAAAATATGTACATACTCCTGAAAACTTAAGCTAATAAAAAACATGAATTTCTAGAAGCAATTGTTAACTTGATGCATATACGACCAACTTACCAACAACCAAATGAATGAATACGTCTACGTTATTTGTATAAAAATTTGAAATTCATATCTTTTTCAAGCATCCTTATACCCACCATTCACGCTCAGACAGTCCGAACTTATGGCGGAAAAGGCTTCCGACCAAGGTCTCTTAGTCGGTTTGAGCGCGAGTGGCCGGCTTTAGTTTTCTCTTATCATTTTTAAAAAAGTTAAAAAAAAAAAAAAAAAAAAAAAAAAAAAAAAAAATAGAAATAATTCAGTGGACGGTTTACTAGAAATTTTAAGGCATACAACAGCTTGGTTTCTATCTAAATTTAAGTCTCATGATAATGAACAAAATTTTCATTGAAAGATGACCTTCCGGCGCGGCGGCGGGCGATATGTTTGCGCCACAGGCAATTTTCCACCAAAACTCTTTGAGTGCAATCATTATAGCGGTCAAATTTCAAATAAATCTATCAAAATAACTTCAATATATTTTGTTTAACTTTTTTTTAACCTACTACTAAAACTACTTTGCGGGGGATATATTCGTTTAAAACACAAATCACAGATATTTTACAGAAAAGTATGAAATAAAGTGTTAAGAAATAAAATCTAATAACTAGAAAAAAATCTGATAAAAAGAAGAGAAATCTAAAAATTTCTATTTTCAATAAAGTATAGACAAAGTTACAGCAGCCCCACGGGTTCCATATGTACATTATGTCAAAACTCAAGTATTGTTTCTTATTGAAACAATCTAAGACGAACATCGTAGGAAAGATCAGCAGCTTGAGAGAATGAGGCTCAAAGGAGATGTATCGTTTTCAAGATAATCCCATTGCGGTCATCACTTCTGGAAACAATCCAAACAAAATGCCAAGTTAAAATGTAATTCACAAGGGATAGCTATTAATGGACTTGAAATTTTGTAAACAGAGCTGAAAATAGACATAAAACAGACAGCTAATTTGATGAGCCAGGGGAAAAAATGATAGCTACCTAACCTTAATACTGACTGAGGAAAAAAATCAATGTACTAAAAGTTCAGCTACAGATCAGTGATTCACAACTTAGGATACCCACAAATATGGATTAATACACATGTCTTTTGTGTGTGAGGCTCCACAAAATGAAGGGGTTGATCCTAAAAAAGTTGAGAATCACTGACCTATCCCAATGACATGCTGCAGGGGTACTTTTTAACTAAGCAAGCACGATGTAATTTGATTTCCCCAAAGCTTAGAATACCACGTTAGAAATTGTTTCGTTAGCTCTTTCCATTGTGTGAATTGTACCTGGAATTGTCACTATGAACACAAACTGTGCCTATAGTGAATGAATTATGTAGATATGTCATGCAATGAAATGGTAATCCATAAAAAGATTACAGTGGCCTGTGAATTCAAATGACTGGAGCATTAGGAGCTTGAGTCATTTGAGTGAGTATACTAAGAAAGTTACAAATAAAGATAAAAGAAATAAGTAAATAATAAGTAGGCGTTGAAAGATGGAAGACAAGGGATCCTGTGATAAGATAACATAAAAGAACAACATAGATAGAATAGATGGAAAAATAGAGATTCAAAGACAGGAAGAGAAGACAAAATAAATGGTTTTAGCAAACTAATATTGGTTCTTGTAACGGAAGAAAGTAAGAAGTAATATAGGGAAGTGTTAATCAACACTGAGAACCCATTCCTGAGAGGAAAGTTCCTTGAGTGGATATTTTTTTAGAATCAAAGTTGTATTCGATTATGTGAAATTTAATTCAGTCAAACATGACTGAACCAATGAGAATGTGAGATGTTGCTGTGTTTACGTCTAAAGCGGAATCTCATTGGTTTGACTGAATTAAATTTCAGATAATCGAATTGTACCTGGAATTGTCACTATGGACACAAACTGTGCCTATAGTGAATGAATGATGTAGATATGTCATGCAATGAAATGGTAATCCATAAAAAGATTACAGTGGCCTGTGAATTCAAATGACTGGAGCATTAGGAGCTTGAGTCATTTGAGTAAGTATACTAGGAAAGTTACAAATAAAGATGAAAGAAATAAGTAAATACGAGTAATAAGTAGGCATTGAAAGATGGAAGACAAGGGAAGATCCTGTGATAAGATAACATAAAAGAACAACATAGATAGAATAGATGGAAAAATATAGATTCAAAGACAGGAAGAGAAGACAAAATAAATGGTTTTAGCAAACGAATATTGGTTCTTGTAACGGAAGAAAGTAAGAAGTAATATAGGGAAGTGTTAATCAACACTGAGAACCCATTCCTGAGAGGAAAGTTCCTTGAGTGGATATTTTTTTAGAATCAAAGTTGTATTCGATTATGTGAAATTTAATTCAGTCAAACATGGCTGAATCAATGAGAATGTGAGATGTTGCTGTGTTTACGTCTAAAGCGGAATCTCATTGGTTTGACTGAATTAAATTTCAGATAATCGAAGAATAGAATATAATATGTATACCTTGTTTATCCTGCTAAAAATCGCAAATTTCGCTTTAAACTTCAGAGTTATTTTAAATTATAACAGTTTCAGGTTTGCTTCGAAATTTAGAAATATGGTAAGGAATTAGATTGAATTTCAATTGTACCTGTTCAAGAGATTTCAATCTAGCCTGTCGCCATGCTGCTCGTTTCTCTGCTCTCAATGCTCTTTGTTCTGCAGGGGAGAGATCTTTGTCTTCGTCGTCACTGATTAGGCCCTGCAACATAAATCATAGGGGATACAAATACTATTGGGTTATATGGAAAACGAATAACACTTCACTTTTTCCATACAACCCAATAGTTAAAATGGACCTTCACATAGTTACCGAGGCTTCAATCAAGATACAAATACTTATTAGACGCTGTAATACAACATTTTCACGAGAAAGAATTGTTTAACAGTCCAGAAATGTTTTTCCAACAATGACAACAATCCTTCAAAATTTCTTACTCTCCAGACCTATTTCTGAACCATTTTTTTCTTGACTTTTTATCTTGAAAGTTGCTCAACATACAAAACATTTTTTTTTTTTTCGTGCCATATGCGCAACTGTTGCGAAATCTTCCCTAGAGAGGGGTTCTCTGGTTTCAGTGATATTTTCATCACAAGCGACACTGACGGGTCGTCTTGGGCTTGTTATATTGGTCGGTTTTTTTGGAATGTCTGGTTTGAATTTTGTACTATCTTTAGCGACGGGTTTGTAACCAAATAGTTGTAAATTTGTCCGATAGGAGTTTGTTTCGAGGGAGCTTGATTCTGAAATGAGATCATCTGAGCGGGATGAACTTGGTTTATGAACTTCTTCAAAGGAATCAGATTTTGAATGTTTCTTGGTAAACACAGGAATTCACTTGGAAACAAATTGTTGAATCGAATTACCATGAAGTAAAAAGGAATTTTAATTGTGGTAAGCATAAATGCTTGTCACAGATGTCGTTCTCTGCTTAATACACTACGCTAAATGTCATAATAATGACAATTGATTATTATGTCATAATTATGACATAATAATCCATTCCTTTGCATTAGTAAACAACAACAAATTTTATGACTTGACTTGAACTCGAACCACCAACCTCCAGATCCAGAGTCCACCGCGCTAACCACTACACCACTGAGGTTGGTGTAAAATTTCTATGTAGTTTGCTAAAGACCATTCACAATAATTGAGAAAGACTTAAGCTCACAAACCGGATTCGTCTTTTTCCCCTTCTTCTTTTTACTCCGCTTCCTCTTGGAATTGGCCTGGGCGAGAGGGTCCTCACTTATATTTGCAGGTGGGGTGGTGGGGGTGGTTGCTTCACCTTCATCTTCGTCCTCCTCCCCCTCTTCTTCCTGCTTGGGAGGGGATAATTCTAGCGAGATGATTTTCTCGCGCGTCGTTTCCACCTAAAATAGAACAGGTGGGTTGTAGGAGGGAGGGTGTGAGGGAAGGAAGTTTTAGGGACGGTAAAGGGGACCTAGCTGTATAAATGAGGTATATTGTATTCTATTCTATTCTGAGACCTATTTCAGAATCCAAGAAAATATGACGGGGGTCAGGTGCCGAAGGGCATGAGTGACCCAACGTCTAGCAGATATTACAAAAGGGAAAACAGAATGGACATTTATTCCCTCCAAAATTAATCAAGGCCTCAAAAAATAACCCCCTCTAATTTGAACTTTGAACCCTAATATTTCAGTAGAGAGTTCTTGAAACAATTCTATTCCTTGTTAGTACCAATTTACCAGAAAACAAACCCTATTGTAGTCCTTTTGAATTTCAAGATTTTCAAGGGAACAACGCCTTGGAGTTAAAATTAGATCTACATAATGTATGTATTTATAGTATTTACAAAGTTAATAAAAATGTCTCGAGTTTAAATGTTAGACATTCTGCAAACCAGAAGGACTAAATTTTTCTCTCATTTCTGATCCTGTTTTTCATTCCCAAATTCACTTAGGGGACCTATTCTGAGACCTATTTCAGAACCCAAGAAAATATGACGGGGGTCAGGTGCCGAAGGGCATGAGTGACGTCTAGCAGATATTACAAAAGGGAAAACAGAATGGACATTTATTCCCTCCAAAATTAATCAAGGTCTCAAAAAATAACCCCCTCTAAATTGAACTTTGAACCCTAATATTTGAATAGAGAGTTCTTGAAACAATTCTATTCCTTGTTAGAAAACCCTTTTGAATTTCAAGATTTTCAAGGGAACAACGCCTTGGAGTTAAAATTAGATCTACATAATTTATGTATTTACAAAGTTCATAAAAATATCTCGAGTTTAAATGTTAGACATTCTGCAAACCAGAAGGACTGAATTTTTCTCTCATTTCTGATCCTGTTTTTCATTTCCAAATTTACATTCTGGACAGAAACGAAGTCTGACTAAAATAAATAACTATGTACAAAATTTCTTACTGTGAGTTTAAAGGAAAATTGAGTGAAATAGCAATGCAATGTGCAGGGTGTTAGGAAGTTAGTACAGGTTTGATTAGTAGAGGGGGAGTTAGTGGACGGATAGTGTAGGACTGTAGGAGTTAGTACTGAACGGATAATTATTGGGAGTTAGTATAGGAAAAACCTGATCCAGAATTAGTACAGATTTAATTAGTAGAGGGGAGTTAGTGAATGGATAGTGTAGGAGTTAGTACTGAACAAACATTTATTGGGAGTTAGTATAGGAAAACCTGATCCACAATCAGGAAGATGGTCAAGATAATGATAAAGTAATAGAAGACGATGTACAGTTTATAAAATTAGATCTACATAATGTATGTATTTACAGTATTTACAAAGTTCATAAAAATATCTCGAGTTTAAATGTTAGACATTCTGCAAACCAGAAGGACTAAATTTTTCTCTCATTTCTGATCCTGTTTTTCATTCCCAAATTCACATTCTGGACAGAAACGAAGTCTGACTAAAATAAATAACTATGTACAAAATTTCTTACTGTGAGTTTAAAGGAAAATTGAGTGATATAGCAATGCAATGTGCAGGGTGTTAGGAAGTTAGTACAGGTTTGATTAGTGGAGGGGGAGTTAGTGAATGGATAGTGTAGGAGTTAGTACTGAACAAACAGTTATTGGGAGTTAGTATAGGAAAAACCTGATCCACAATCAGGAAGATAGTCAAGATAAAATGATAAAGTAATAGAAGATGATGTACAGTTTGTACAGTGAAACCAAATCAGCCATGGATTTCGTGAGTTAAGGTACCTTAGGTTTATCGATTTGATTACGTGATTCCATGGAGTAACATGCAAGAATATCTACCATGCTGATTAGAAGAACAGAGGACAAGAACATGACAATACAAACGTGATTCCATGGAGTAACATGCAAGAATATCTACCATGCTGATTAGAAGAACAGAGGACAAGAACATGACAATACAACATTCTGCCTCCTATTGAATGGGAAGAGGATGGGCAGTTGTGGAGACTACAGGTCAGATTTATTCACATTCTAGATTCTAGTTTCATTTGAGCAGGATAAACAAGGTATATTCTATTCTATTTCTACTTGGGGTAACAGTTAGATGGTATTAGATGCTCCAAATGTTCCAAAGGTTGAAGCTCAAAATTTTTTGGAGTCTCGTCTACAGTAAAAGAGAAAAATGGAGCTGAAGGGGGGGGGGGGGGGACACGATGATTATCCTATCCATATAGTATTCCCCTCATCAGATGGCCGAAAAGAGACACAATACTCATAAATAGATGGTTGGTTTGGTGGTTACAAATAAAATTGGACCATGAGAATAGTACAAATACCTATTGCTGCAGTAAAGGAACTTGTTGGTCTCATTCAGCTCATTCTCTTCTAGATATGTGACATATTTCTTATTCTCTGTACATGATTTCAGGCCAAATCACCGGAATATTGATTATTCTCTGGGGTTTCATCTCAGGTATCAAGTGACCCAGCGACACGGCTTGAGGTTATTAAACTGAACGAGCAACTGGACACCCGACTACAGCAGCGTGACTCTAGAGTATCATACTTTTTACTTACTTATCCGTAGCTGGGGCCTTATCGACCATCGATCATATGCAATAATAGATCAGTTGCGCTTACTTGGGTGGTGTTTCAAAGTCATAGAGCAGGAAAAATGAGGACCAACGGAATTTTTACCTACAGTGTCGTAGCGTGGTCTGAATTCAAGTGTAGGGCACTAATTTCCATCACCATGCATAACTCATGCATTGGCATAGACAAGTATAAGTAGGTACTCAAGTTGATGGAAACACAACTGGAGTGCAGAAAATTGATGCAATGAAGGCTGGTATGTAGATTGTATACGTATACGGCTTAGGACGTGTTATACAATGAAACTTTGATGACAAGAGGACCTTCACTTCACCGAATGTTAACTTTGAATTTTTTCTGTCGTAAGTATGACCAATAGTTCAATTTTTCCTTAATTTAAGGAAAAATAAAATTAAGTTAATTTTTTAGGAAAAAGAAAATTCAGTTAATTTTCATTTTCCTTCGTGAAGATTGATAAGGATTTTTAGAAAGAATAAATCTGTGTTTTACTCAGTAAGTTAGTCTTAGCCGACAGTATGATAAAGTATAGGTACCTATTTAATGACTTAAGTTTTAATCTCGGTTTAAGCAATCTGATTGGCCAATTTTTTTTTAAAAATCAACCAATCAGATCAGATTGCTTCATCCGAGAGTTAAACTTGAACCGAGTTTAAACTCACTTTGAGGCTACTGTTGAGTTGGAGTTCTAATGTAGTAAGAAAAGATCACTTTGAAAATAGAACATTGGAACAAATTTATTTTGTGTAGACTCACCAGGGCTAGTAATACTGAAGTGAAACGTGGAACACAATTTAGCACCAAGAATAGTTTTCTTTCATGTGTGTCCTATTAGTGGCAGTTGGCGTTACGTGGCATTGAATTAGGAGTTAATACTGAACAAACAGTTATTGGGAGTTAGTATAGGAAAACCTGATCCACAATCAGGAAGATGGTCAAGATAATGATAAAGTAATAGAAGACGATGTACAGTTTGTACAGTGAAACCAAATCAGCCATGGATTTCGTGAGTTTAGGTACCTTAGGTTTATCGATTTGATTAGATTTGATTTGATTACGTGATTCCATGGAGTAACATGCAAGAATATCTACCATGCTGATTAGAAGAACAGAGGACAAGAACATGACAATACAAACATGCAAAAGCACATTAGTGATTATGATTAATATACAGAAATGTTTTATCATAGGCAATCATTATGGTGGATTTACACTCTCAAGCCATTTGCACACTGGCTTGCGCAACAGTTTGTGAAAATGGCTTGAGCGTGTAAACCCACCTTTAATTTGTAGGGTGCCGCCAGTCTAGATCATCTGTTTATTAAAGCAATATGAGATTAGTTTATTAAAACAAGTTAGTAGCTAGATGAAGATGGTGACAAAGTTGTCTCTTCTGAACTAAACTAGAGAAGTGACCAAGTGATCTAGTGTTGAGTGCGGAAGTGAGCGGTTCTGAGTGGAACTATGGATAATAAACTAGGCAGGAGGACCTATTTCATTAGGTATGTAGTCAGCGTTGTCAAAATTTCTCATTTATCCTGGTTGAATAGGACTGAAAAGTCCCTTTACTCCAGCAGTAGGCTACTACCATTACTCAAATTCTCACATTATATTGAGGATAAAATCCCATACCTTGGCTGGGATTGAACCCACGCACTCCTGTTTACCAGGCGAGCGTCTTGACCACTACATCACCGAGGCAGTGGTAGAAAAGAAATGCTGAGAGTGAAAAGCCAGCGTGTAATAGGTGAGAAGAGGTGAGGGGTGTCTTTCTGGTGGTGGTTATACATAGGGCTAGGCTAGGCTAGGCTAGGCTTTGAAAATAGAAGATAAAAAAAAAAATCGATTTCTTTTGCATTGTTTTTTCTCTTTTTTCAAGCCTAGCCTAGTCTAGCCCCGTGTATTAAGGTGTGTCCACACATATTCGACTGGCCGTCGAACGATGTCGACTGAACCGTCCACACTGCCTCGATAACATGGTTTCTCTACGTCGATCGACTATGTTTGGACACACCTTTACCACCACCGTAGTGAGTGAAACGAGAGGGAGAGGGGAGGTGAAGTACTATTTTCCCCTCTCCGCGTTAAGCAATACCTCCTTCTCTATGACTTTCTCAATGATTTCGACCGTTCGCACACTCAGCTGACCGTTCTCGTCTCGGTATTCTTCCGTTTTCCGCACGACCGTTTCGTCGACGACGGTTTCAGTTTCGCGTACCTTGGTCTGACCTGGCGACTCCACCAGGCGTAGCTGAGGGAAGTCCTGACTAGATGGTCGCAGGAGCGGCTGGGACAAGAACCGTCACCCGTCACACACACAATAGCAGGGTCACAGGGAACGTATAGAGAAGGCACCCAGAACAAACCCCTTGGTAGTGAACACTTACGAGTAGATTGACCCCCGGGGGCACAAAGTGAGTTTGAACTCCATTTAAGTTTTAATCTGCCAGCCTAGTTAGCTTAGTTGGTAGTGTGTCTGCCTTGTAAGCGCTAGGCCGCGGGTTCGATTCCCGCCCGGGGCGGATTTTATCCTAATGGGATAATGTTCGTTCTCGGAACGGCTGGCTTTCTCGTATCCTGTCTTCCTTCTCTCTTCTATTTCGGGACGATAAGACCATAGCAGTTACAGTTCCCTCTGTCAAACCTCTT